>NC_084731.1:34746011-34883511 GCF_033978785.1 Entelurus aequoreus
ACACTTGCTTCACGTTGCTGGGAGCCTTTCTCTCTTTAAAAGCCGCCAGTGTCATCTTAAATTGTGAAGATCGCTGTCCGCAGGTGTATCTCGAATATATTAAAGTATGTCCACAGCGCGAACACGCTGCCTCCACTCCAGACAACTCGGTGCGTATAGCTTACGTCATCACAACATCGGTTTTGGGAGCACTGTTCTGGTGATTAAAATACATCTTTTTCCGGCCAAATTTGTGGTGCATCATTAGTCAATAGATAAACTATATATAGCCATTCTTACTGGAACTACCTGCTGGTGTTAATGTGCATGTTAGTGTGTTGTAATTAGGGCTGGGCGATATATCGATATACGTGATATAACGCGGGTTCGTCTCTGTGCGATATAGAAAATGACTATATCGTGATATTCGAGTACACGCTCTCACGCAGTTGCTTTTAGCTGCTGGCATTACACTACAGGCTCTCCTCGCTCTTTCCTGTGTCTCCTTCTCACAGACAGACAAGCGCACCTTCTTACACACGTCACATACTGTCACGACATACGTCACATACGTATACGCCCTCGTGCAGCAAAGAGGTAGCAGCATGGGTAACGTTAGCTGTGATGCTAACGCAGCCGTGCGAGTGGTAATACGAGGGAGAGAAGGTGCGAATCTGGTAACAAATGAAGGAATAATTAATTCCCCCAAAAAACAGCAGGGGGTCCATCGTCTGCCGGTCGTTTGGCTTCAAGTGGGAATATGTCGAACAGACAACCGTAATTTGTCAAGTGTGGGGCGAAAGCGTTGCTATAAAAAGTAGCATTACTGCTAATATGTAGCATCATTTGAAAAGTCACCTGCTAGAGAATGAAGAGTGCTTACTCCGCATGTCAACATCTCCGTTCGGTGCCACACGCCCACACCATCAAAATGCAGAGGCAAACATTTCCAGATCAACACCGTATGAAAAAAATTGTCATTTATTTACTTGTGATTTCCTTTTCTGCATGAAAGTTTAAAATGGGCATATATTAATGCAGTAAGAACAAGAATGTTTTAATGTAGACACATAGAATCATCATACTGCTGTGATTATATGCATCAGGTGTTCATTCAAGGCTAAGGCAAAAATATTGAGATATATATTGTGTATCGTGATATGGCCTTAAAATATTGCGATATTAAAAAAAGGCCATATCGCCCAGCCCTAGTTGTAATGGTCATTTATCCGATGGTCTGTGTCTGTGAACACTAGGGGTGTAACGGTAAACAAAAATTTCGGTTCGGTACGTACCTCGGTTCAGAGGTCACGGTTCGGTTAATTTTCGGTACAGTAAGAAAACAACAAAATATAAATTTTTTGGTTTTTATTTATCAAATGTGTAAACAATGGCTTAATCCTTTTAACATTGGGAACACTATAATAATTCTGCCCACGTTAATCAACATTAAACTGCCTCAAGTTGTTGCTCAAATTAAATACAATGACAAAACTTTTCTTCTACATATAAAAAGTGCAACATTAAACAGTTTCAAGTCAACTCATCATGCTTGATTTATTACAACATTTGGGAAGCCTGTAGTTGATTTTTATTATGCAAATGTTATATTTTTATCAACATGTGATAGCAGGGACCCTGCCATTCAAAACTAGGCTGCTCCATTACTAATGATTAATGTAACTATAGCTGAAAAAATACACACACACACACACAACGCAAAATGAGCTAACGTTACGCTAAAAGCTAATTAGCCTTCACCTCAAGCCAGGACTGCGAGCGAGCTGAGCTGCAGTTTAAGTTTCTAGAACGTCAACGGGCTCATAGTGATGTTACTAGTAGTTGACTTGGAGGTGTTTATTTTCATTTGGGGAGAGTATGCTGCCTGTTGCTTACCTGCTAAACACCTACCAATATCTGCTCGACGCTGAAGCACTGACTACATGCGCTCTGAATACGCACTGCTGATTGGCTGTTACCGCTTTGAATAGGCACAGCTGATTGGATGTTACTGCTTTTTGTGTAACCAATCAGATTGTTGTGTGGGTGAGACAATGCTGGGTACTGAGACAGAGGCAGAAGAAGCAAAGCAGCTTGTTAAGACTTTAGCTTAGAAACTTGTTCGGTACACCCCCGTACCGAACCGAAACCCCCGTACCGAAACGGTTCAATACAAAACACGCACCGTTACACCATTAGTGAACACACCATGTCGGCGAAGAATGAACAAGTGTTTTGTGTCTTGAAGTGAAGCACGAAGGCAGACGTGTGTGCACGGAGGAAATACTTGCTAGAATTGGTCCAGTTGTTATCATAAAATTGGCAATAAAAGCTAAAAAGAAAGTCAGACTGTTTTTTCCTGGACGTTATAATACTTTATATTATTTTATTTGGATATGTGTGTCGGCTAATATGAAGCCTAAACGTAGTTAAACCGGATATATAGCGTAGCACTTTTATTTTTGAGCCGTAAAAGTGTGTGATTGTTTTGAGAAATTGTCTGGACATGTTTTAATGTTGGATCGACTGTTTGCAATAAAAAAAGTAATCTTTCGTCATTCTGCCCACCGTCCTCAATTTCTGTTTAGCTTTCATGTCATCTTAATTACAAAAGCAGTCACAGTCACAGTAACAATCTAAATGTTATGTTATCACAGTACTGCACCTTAATCAAAATCTGAACACGGAAGTGAAGCACCACTCATCTCTTTTGACGCGCGCAGCAGGTGTTTGCTGCAGGCATGTCGCCTCTTCTCACGGCGAAAAATAGTCCTCTCTTGTCGGGTGAACAACTTGCCATGGCTTTGAACCTGATATTTCCATAAGGTAGACTTTCTTTTGTCCATTTCTGCTCGCATGTGGCCTATCAGTAGCAAATGAACTGCAGCCAAATTCCACCGCTATGCCACGGCCCGAGTGTCAAAAATGAATTGTTGGGGTAATCGCCCGATAAAAAATGTAGTGGCATTATTGAAATTTATAGTTAACACGTTATCGTGTTAACTTTGACAGCCCTAATATATATATATATATATATATATATATATATATATATATATATATATATATATATATATATATATATATATATATATATGTGTGCATATATGTGTGTGTATATATATGTGTGTATATATGTGTATATATATGTTATGTATATATATATATATATATATATATATATATATATATATATATATATATATATATATATATATATATACATATATATATATATATATATATATATATATATATATATATATATATATATATATATATATATATATATATATATATATATATACATCCATTTTCTACCGCTTGTCATATACATATATAAACTGTGGCATGGAGGCATTCATCCGAGCAAAAGGATTCCCAACCAAGTACTGAGTGCATTAATTGACATTTACAAATGTTTGATTTTGTTTTGCTGTTATAAATTTTTTTTTTACTTGGTCTGAGGAAATATTCTAATTTTTGGGATAGGATTTTGGAGTTTTCCTAAACTGTATGCCATAATCAGCAATATTAAAATAATAAAAGGCTTGCAATATTTCAGTTGATGTGTAATAAATCCAGAATGTATGACATTTTTGTTGTTTTAATTGCATTACAGAAAATAAAGAACTTTATCACAATATTCTAATTTTCTGAGACAGTCCTGTATGTGTGTGTATGAAGATATAAGAAGATAATAAAAAGTGAAATTAGAGCTTTACCTGAGTAGGACCAGTACAAGTCCCCAGCTGCCCTTCTCTCCCTCATTAGACCAGCACTCCCATGATGCCTTGCTCCTGCGTAGTGAAGTTGTCCATCTGAAACTACAGGAAAATAAATGTTATTTTGTCGGCTGTTTTTATAATAACCCTATAGTAAGAACAGTGAAGTAGTCCAATGTTAATGTTGTGCTATGCCAGTGGGTTGTAAATGCAACACAATCATAGAATTCTAAAAGCTAGTCATGCTTGGAATTTGATATTACTGTGTAAGTATCGTATCAGCTGGAAATTGCAACAACTCCCAGCATGGATGATATCCCTAGAGGAAGATGATGATCAAAATACACTTCACCCCATCGTTTTGCTAGAACAAGACACGCGTGCCAGTGGGAGAGAGGAAAACAACTCTTGCTCTCAGTCCAGTAAGCATCGTTTGACACAAAGCCTGAATGGCTGCCAATGATCATCACCATCAAGACCTGCACAAAACAAGATTTGCCAGCCTGCAGAGCTTGGGATGTGTGCTGCATCCAGCAGTTAGCAAATATTACATCCATTTCAACAGCAGCTGGGCTGGAACTCAGAACCTTGAATCCAACATTTCATCGTTAGACTCGGACAACCAAGTGATCGATTCTTGGCAGAAGAAACATGGCCTTTTCCTTGGTTTCGGTCTGCACATGTGAAGTAACATGTATTAGTCCATTGCATTAGAAAACAGTGAAAACGTTAAGAAGTGATTAAGCATGATTTTGTATTGTTAAGAGCACCAATTAAGAGGAAAAAAATAAATACCGTATTTTCAAGACTGTAGACTGGTATATAAGTCCCACCCACTACATTTCTGGAAAAATATATTTTTCCATATAAGAAAGATTTTGTAAATGATTATTTACATACTTTAACTGTTTCCAAACAGTGTCTGTAGCAAGGAAGTACAACGGAAGATCAAACAAAACAGAAGTCATAGACCTACTAGCTGCGGAAGCTAGCTCTCCAAACAACTAAACAGGCTCAATAACTCCACGATGACGTTTTGGTGAGTTTACTGAGGAATTTGTGAAACTGAAACAATACAAAAACAATGCCATTATAAGTTAATAATGCTATTACAGACACTTGTAAATGTGTCAGCACATTAGCAAATGCTGACAACGTTGTTTGCGACTACTATGATTACATTGATTATTTTTTAGATTAGAAAAAGATTGTGTGATGCTAAAAAATATCAATGTAATCAATGTGAGTGAGTATGGACTCCTCAGTGTCGATAGTATCATCTTGTTCCAAAGGTTAAAACTGAAATATTCCGACACTGGTACGGTGGCATTTGGCTTTGTGATCATTTTGTCTATTTTCGCTACTACATATTACACGGGGTACTTGTTGCACTGTGTGATGCTAGCTGGCCAGCGGCCCCGCCCCGCCGCATAGAGAGTCAAAGACACTTAATAAGGACAAGAGAATTCACCCCTTTCTTTTCATTCCGCTATGGCACAAACGTGTGCAGCAGCTAAACCTGATGAAAAGCGTGAATGCTCTTGAAGCATGAACATGGCGGGTAATCGACGCTGGAAAACTTACCGACCTAATTTTAATTTATCATCGGTTAATTGACTTATCAAAAACTGGCCCAGGCCTATGTGTATCCATGTTAGCATTTAAAGTAGCTAGTGGTTAGCACACTAACTTGCTTCGCTTAGAAATTAGCATTTTCACTAGACCGTGAGTTTATCTAAGTGCTTTTATCATTCACGGTTTTACGAACATTTATGGCTGCAAGAGCTAATCAAATAAATATATTATTTAATTTTAAAAAATACTTTAATTTATATTGTGTTGCTTCAAATAATTGTTTAATGAGTGTTACTAATAAAATATGATAAAGTCCGGACCACATGGAGTGCCCAGACGTTTCTGCACAGTTGCTGCAATACAGCGCACATGAAAGCAATGATGTGGGTGTGCGGGTGTGTGTCTGCTATGTGATCTTAGTGGCGAAAAACAGTAACATGTTTTTATTTTAATATTTGTATTAATGCGCACATGCTAAAATGAAAAATTTTTTAAGGTTATGCAGAAAAATCTTTGATGGTTCAACTACTTTCCCTCAAATACGCGTTGAGGCTATAAAGTGTGTTTTATCAGATTACTCGAGTAATAGAACAAACTAGTGTTGTCCCGATACCAATATTTTGGTCCCTGTACCGGTACCAAAATGTATTTCGATACTTTTCAATACTTCTCGATAATTTTCTAAATAAAGGGGACCACAAAAAATTGCATTATTGGTTTTATTTTAACAAAAAAATCTTACAGTAAATTAAACATATGTTTCTTATTGCAAGTTTGTCCTTAAACGAAATAGTGAACATACAAGACAACTTTTCTTTAGGTAGTAAGTAAGCAAACAAAGGCTCCTAATTTAGTTGCTGACGTATGCAGTAACATATTGTGTCATTTTCCATTTTATTATTTTGTCAAAATTTTTTAAGGACAAGCGGTAGAAAATGAATTATTAATCTACTTGTTCATTTACTGTTAATATCTGCTTACTTTCTCGTTTAACATGTTCTATCTACACTTCTGTTAAAATGGAATAATCCCTTTTTCTTCTGTTGTTTGATTCTTTACATTAGTTTTGGATGATACCGCACATTTAGGTATCAATCCGATACCAAGTCGTTAGAGGATCATACATTGGTCATATTCAAAGTCCTCATGGATCCAGGGACATATTTCCTGAGTTTATAAACATAATATACATTTTTTTTAAAGAAAAAAGATTGTGTGATACCAAAAAATATCGATGTAATCATAGTAGTATCGACTAGATACGCTCCTGTACTTGCTATCATTACAGTGGATATTAGGTGTAGCTCCTCTGCACGTAAAACCAACAATGACACGACATGACGACGACAGGGTTAGCGACCGGTACTTTTTAGAGGCGGTATATGATTCATTAGTATCACGGTACTATACCAATACAGGTATACCGTACAACCCTAGAACAAACTAATTGATAGATTACTCGATTTTTATCGGTAGCTGAAACCCCAAATAATTTCAATTCGAAAGACAATGCCCAAGAGAAATGTTCTCAATAGGTCAGTAAAGTTTACACTGACCCTGAGTTTTACCACAGTTTACCATTAATCTTGGTAATCATTACTTCCTTACTCACACGCAAACATAAACGTTTATCCTTAAAAACTCAAGACTTTTGAAAAGAGTAAAGAGTTTCCAAATTTTTGGACAAAATGTGAATGACAGCATGTGAATGGCTTTTGAAAGTACACTCATGTATTTTTATTTGAGTGGACAGTAGTACACAATATGGGACAAAGTTATGAAGCCAGTGTTTCCCACACATTCATTTATTTGTGGCAGCCCGCCACGAAAGAATTACGTCCGCCACAAAAAAAAAAATATATATATATTTTTTTTTTTATTTATTTTTTTTTGTCCTGTCCAGCTTTTCAGGCAAATCATATAGTTGATGTAGATGCCTATATCGGCTGTTCAGATTTACTTTACAAAAGAGAAGTGTAGGATACTTCTCTTGTTGCCTTATTTGTATTTGACTTTATTAAATGTATTGATATTATCATTTGGTGCAGCCAGGCCGGAGCAGGAGGGGATAGAAAGGGAGAAATTATTATGTTGCTGGTAAATAATATGGTTGTAGTAGTAGGCTAAAGTTAAATTATTTAGTATGCACTAATTAAAGGGGCAGAGCTTTAAGAGACATTTTAGCTTTTATATTTTATAAGATATATTTTTTGAAAGAACCATAATTAATAAATATATTTCAGTGAATAACTTATTGTTCAAATCTGTATATAAATATGTACATAAAGTGTTGTAATTATATTGTAAAATGGATGGATGGATGGATGGATGGATGGATGGATGGATGGACGTTTAAAACAAAACTGTTATTATTAATTAGTAAGTATACATTTTTTTAGCCTTTTTAGAGAAAATCATATCATTGTAGTAAATTATGCAAATTACTCGATGATGTCATGGTGACCACGCCCATAGCCACGCCCCCACCGCTACAGGTATCTTGGCAGTTTATGGGAAACACTGGAAGCAAATTTTAAGATAATGCGGATCAATCATCAAACTAATCCAACAGTTCACCAGTTTTTATTTTGTTAATATTGAAAACATCATTTTAAAAAGGTTGTCTTTTGTCCAAAAAATGGGCCGCCTTACCTTACATTCAAGTTAATAGGATTACATGAAAAGACATTTTTGAAAACAGAACGGGTTTAAAACACAATTCATGCATGACATTCTTACAGACTTTGGAAATATTTCCATGAAATTTTGAGAAAGTCAGTAGGAGCATATGGGCCAAGGAAACAAATGTCAATGTTTCTGAAAGTTACTCGGTTCGTCGTGCTTTGGGAATAATTATGTGCATGCTACTTTTGTAAAATAAAGATGTTCGTACACATGAATTTGATCGCTTCATCAAATAAAAGTGACATGTGAAAATAATGCCAGAGTGAATTAGTGTATCTTCACACACACATCACCACACCCATACGTACTAACACCACACATCATCCTGGCTGTTGCTGACAGTTGCATCATTATTGGTGATTAATCCAACAGCATCAAGCCAGGCCCTCTCCTGCACTGGAAGTCAGCACATTACCACCCCCCCCCCAAAAAAAACATAAGTCATAAGTCATAAATCATTCACGAAGACGTGTGACATCGAGTGTGTTCCAAAATCCAAAGCATTGAGCTGGGAGGGAAGGTTGTGGCGGATGCAAACGTCATAAAATAACGATTTGTGATCGCGTCAATCAAGCGTCTGCAGATTCAAATATTGTGTGTGAATCAGAGAGCAAGGCTGAGTAATATGCGAAGGGCAGGTTGTGAAACAGGAGGCGTGCTGCTTTGATCAGAGAGCATAGGAGCCATCTCCGTGTCAACAGTTTACTCTCATCCATGCCAGCCGGCCCCTGAGGGCCAAGGATTAAAGTCACAGCATCGCAGGACGAAATGCATTCTGCGCTGCACTTAAACCCTCATAGATGGGAAATGAAGGACACTCATGCAAATTACACTCAGATGTTCTGTATGCCTGACATTATCTCAAATGTCTACCTCTGATTGTCTTTTGGATGTTGGGCAGAATCAGGCCTTCAAAGGATCCAAAGAGCTTGTAATGTCTGAGCATACAAACTTCTCTCATAGTCCTGAGGGCAATCTGCTCAGCTGCTCGACCAAGCTATTTGTTCCATGATACCACAGCAACAACAAGCCAAGGACCCCCTGAGAGTCCGAGGAAAAAAACACAACAGCAGCCTAACAAGCACCACAGGATATTTTTACCTGCTTTAGACAAGTTCCAATATCAATCTATGATGTTAGCATATTCTCTCATATGGTGGCCCAACTCAACTGCAGAGACAACCCCGCGTCTATTAGGGGAACTACGTTTTATCTGTAAAAATCCCATGGGTTTGTGTGTACGGTAAATGATACCTATTCACTTTTCCCTCCATTATTACAGGGTTTACGTTCCAGACCCCCTGTGGTAGATGAAATCCCGCAAATTAGGGACGCTATTTATTAGATATTCACCGTAATGAAAATTCTTGGCTGAAATGGAAAACCGAAAACGTGCTTTCGTTATGTAATGACGCTAGATTTGTTAGCATTAGCTAATATGCTAACATAGTTACGAGTGTTTGTGTTAGTATTATTAACTTACAAAGGCATTATTTTTGTATTGTTTCATTTTCACAAATTCCTCAGTAAATTCACCAAGACGTCACCGTTGGAGTTATTGAGTCACTTCAGCTGATTGGAGAGTTAACTTTCACAGATGGTGGGTCCATGACGATGACTTCTGTTTTGTCTGATGAACCCTTTTACTGCACCGTTACAGGCACCGTTTGGAAATAATTAAGGTGTAAATAGACAATTACAAAATCACGGCGTGGCGAAGTTGGTAGAGTGGCCGTGACAGCAATCGGAGGGTTGCTGGTTACTGGGGTTCAATCCCCACATTCTACCATCCTAGTCACGTCCGTTGTGTCCTTGGGCAAGACACTTCACCCTTGCTCCTGATGGGTGCTGGTTAGCGAATTGTACGGCAGCTCCCGCCATCAGTGTGTGAATGTGTGTGTGAATGGGTGGATGTGGAAATACTGTCAAAGCGCTTTGAGTACCTTGAAGGTATAAAAGCGCTATACAAGTATAACCCATTTATCATTTATTCATAAATAACTCATTTCGCAACAAAAGAATCTGTGGCCTGTAGTCTGGTGAAGCTAATAGTGTATATAGAATTTTTTATTTTTTTCCTAAAATTTAGTGAGTGCAGATTTTTTCCCAGTGCTCTCTATATTCCGGAAAATACGGTAAAACTATTTGTATCTACTAAACCATGTCGTGATGTCTGTTGGAGTGTTTTCATGCATACTTGGACATGCTATCGTAATGTAATGAAGCTAACGTCATTAGCATTAGCGTATATGCTAACACGTTTACAAGTGTCTGTGTTAGGAATATTAACTTACAATGGCATTAATTTTGTATTGTTTCAGTTATGTAAGTTCAACACAACGTCACGGTGGAGTTATTGAGTCTGTTTAGCCGATTGGAGAGCTAGTGGGTCCATGACGGTGACTTCTGTTTTGTCTGATCAGCTGTTGTACTGCTGTGTCACAGGCACCGTTTCCAAACAATTACGGTATATAAATAAATATTTACAATTTTTTTTGTACCAGTATACAGTATATCTGGTCTGGTCCAATATATGTTATGGTCTGGTACGGCTAAGATATGTAAACATATTTATTTATTCTAAAATTTGGTGCATGCGGCTTAAATACCGGTGCGATGCTAATTATTAGCATTGTTCTTATGGCTGTGGCGGTGACTGGTCCTTTAAAAAAATAAAACAATCCTACAATGATGCCATTAAAACAAATGATCTCCCTGTGAGTCAAAGCTTTTCTTCCGGTCACTCACAGACTTATGTAAAAAAAAATCTCTCAAAAGGTTGTTAGCAAGTTAGCAATAAACATATGCTTATTTGAAGATAATGTTGATCGTTAATATCTTACAATATTAATAGAGCAACACGAAGGTGCATTGATTGACTTGTTTTTGCTCCAACAAAATGCAGTTATGCATAACAATAAATGACTGAATGAATGAAGCAGGCATCAAACAGCTAATATGATTGTCACATTAAGCACACCTGCACAATCGAATGACTTTCAATACAACCTGCCCAAAAATACACCTTAAAGATAATAATGTTGAGTTTTGATTGATAGAGTAGATATTAGTGATATATTCAGGAGCCACTGTAGCAGTGTCAACTGGCAAATCTGTGGACTATTCACAATTAGGCAAACAGATTTCAAAGTATTACATGCAAAAATAAAACATGTGCATCATTTAGCGTCGAAATGTAACAAAAAGCCTAAAAACAGAACCTGGGCTGGTTTGTGTGGCGGGTCCAGCTTTGAATAATAAGCAGAGGTGCTTGCAGGGCCAGTCAGACCGTCACAAATTTCGCTATGCTTCTTCTTGCTGCTGCTGCTTGGGCGTGAAAGTTCACCTTAAACCTCAAGGCTCGCTGTAGGCCCCTAGAGAAGGTAAGTCATAGCGAGGCTCAACGCTGCACTGACTCATTGGATAGTGAAAGTAGGAAGTCTTCCACTGATATGATTGAGTTGCTTCCATGTGCAATCAAAAAACAAGAAAATGACAAGAAACGAAGGATTCACACCTGAAGCAAATAATTTTGTGTGCACTTAAGTGCTCTTGTTAGTTTGTCATGTGGCCAAAGGCTTTACTGTAAATAATTGACATAAAGGAAAAAGGACCAATTACATACCTCAGATATTACAGAGCTGAGGGTATGAACAACAGTCCTTCTCAAATATTGGGGTGATGCGATGCCGACCTCGAAAAACATGCTTAATTTGCCGTACCGTACTATGATGAAGCATATGTAGCACTTGGCTTCACTGTAACCACACTGGGAGACCAGGAAAGACCGATGTGTTGTTTCCTCTAATGTTAAACTTACAACGACCCCGAAAGGGACAAGCGGTATAAAATGGATGGATGGATAGATGTTATGCAGAGGTATAATTACAACAATTGTATAGACAAATTATAGTATTTAAAGTCACGGTGGAGATTGTGTGTGTGTGTGTGTGTGGGGGGGGGGGGGGGGGGGGGGACATAACAGAAATTATTTGATGTACAGTAAATTGTTGAAAAATGTTGATATCATGGCGCATTGGATCACCTCTGCTCATCGCCATCTTCGCCAACAATAGTGTATGATGAAAGTGATGTTAAATTAGGGCTGGGCGATATATCGATATGCGCGATACATCGCGGGTTTGTCTCTGTGCGATATAGAAAATGACTATATCGTGATATTCGAGTATGCGTTCTCACGTAGTTGCTTTTAGCTGCTGGCATTACACTACAGGCTCTCCTCGCTCTTTCCTGTCTCTCCTTTTCAGACAGACAAGCGCAGCTTCTACACACGTCACATACGTATACGCTAGGGATGTCCGATAATGGCTTTTTGCCGATATCCGATATTGTCCAACTCTTAATTACCGATACCGATATATACAGTCGTGGAATTAACACATTATTATGCCTAATTTGGACAACCAGGTATGGTGAAGATAAGGTCCTTTTTTTAAAAAAATCATAAAATAAAATAAGATACATAAATTAAAAACATTTTCTTGAATAAAAAAGAAAGTAAAACAATATAAAAACAGTTACATAGAAACTAGTAATTAATGAAAATGAGTAAAATTAACTGTTAAAGGTTAGTACTGTTAGTGAACCAGCAGCACGCACACTCGTGTGTGCTTACAGACTGTATCCCTTGCAGACTGTATTGATATATATTGATATATAATGTAGGAAGCACAGACTGTATCCCTTGCAGACTGTATTGATATGTATTGATATATAATGTAGGAACCAGAATATTAATAACAGAAAGAAACAAGCCTTTTGTGTGAATGAGTGTGAATGAGTGTAAATGTGGGAGGGAGGTTTTTTGGGTTGGTGTACTAGTTGTAAGTGTATCTATTGTGTTTTATGTTGATTTAATAAAAAAATTAAAAAATTAAAAAAAATTAAAAAAAACAATACCGATAATTTAAAAAAACGATACCGATAATTTCCAATATTACATTTTAAAGCATTTATTGGCTGATAATATCGGCAGGCCGATATTATCGGACATCTCTAGTATACGCCCTCGCGCAGCAAAGAGGTAGCAGCATGGCTAACGTTAGCTGTGATGCTAGCGGTAATACGAGAGAAAGAAGGTGCGAATCTGGTAACAAATGGAGGAATAATTAATTCCCCCCAAAAAACGCAGGGGGTCCATCGTCTGGCGGTGGTTTGGCTTCAAGTGGGAATATGTCGAACAGACAACCGTAATTTGTCAAGTGTGGGGCGAAAGCGTTGCTATAAAAAGTAGCATTACTGCTAATATGTAGCATCATTTGAAAAGTCACCTTCTAGAGAATGAAGAGTGCTTACTCCGCATGTCAACATCTCTGTTCGGTGCCACACGCCCACACCATCAAAATGCAGAGGCAAACATTTCCAGATCAACACAGTATGAAAAAAATAGTGATTTTTTTTTTGTTGTGATTTCCTTCTCTTTATGAACGTTTTAAAGTAGCATATATTAATGCAGTATGAAGAATGTTTTAATGTAGACATAGAATCATCATACTGCTGTGATTATATGCATCAAGTGTTCATTCAAGGCTAAGGCAAAATATCGAGATATATATCGTGTATCGCGATATGGCCTTAAAATATTGCACCATTAAAAAAAGGCCATATCGCCCAGCCCTTTGTTAAATGTTTGTTTACACTTTTTGTTCATCATTTGTTTAGTTCTGCATGTAAAACTATCAAAAATGTATATTAAACAACTCAAAGCCTGCTCAGTGGCCTTGTGGTTAGAGTGTCTGCCCTGAGATCGGTAGGTCGTGAGTTCAGACCCCGGCCGAGTCCTACCAATAACTATAAAAATGGGACCCATTACCTCCCTGCTTGGCACTCAGCAACAAGGGTTGGTTTTGGGGGTTAAATCACAAAAATGATTCCCGAGCGCAGCCACCTCTGCTGCTCACTGCTCCCCTCACCTCCCAAGGGGGTGGAACAAGGGAATGGGTCAAATGCAGTGCATACTCCACACAGCGATGTCCAAACGGAGGTTCAAAGATGCACACGGTGCAAAGTTAGAAGTTATTGTCGGGAGTAATGTCAAACGATTTAGGGTAGTTTACACTGGCTTGTATGGGAAATGCATTAACTAGCTTAAAATACCTTTCTCTTTAACTTTCTCTCCTTACTTTTGCCGGGTGTCAACTCGTTTAGGTGCGGGGCCAGCTGCTGAATGGCTTCTGACAGGCGATTTAGATGCATGTTTTTTTTTTTAAATAAAAGCAGTGAGGAACGTTTTTATGATATTTTAACGGTTTTTCAAACTTATCTTAGCCAGTAGTAATTAAATAATATACTATATGCAGTATATCCATTCATACATTTGTTTTCATGTAAAAAAAAAAAGTGCTTTCATGTAATAAAAAAAAAAAAAAAAAAGGAAAATGAAAAAAAAAATGTTTTAAGGTGTGACGGCAGTAATCATGCCTGGCTTGCGCCACTATTGTTTACATGTTGGGGAAATCTTGTACACACACACATATGTGTATATATATATATATATATATATATATATATATATATATATATATATATATATATATATATATATATATACATATACATACATATGTACAGTACAAGCCAAACGTTTGGACACACCTTCTCATTCAATGGGTTTTCTTCATTTTCATGACTATTTAGATTGTAGATTGTCACTGAAGGCATCAAAACTATGAATGAACACATGTGGAGTTATGTACTTGACAAAAAAGGTGAAATAACTGAAAACATGTTTTATGTTCTAGTTTCTTCAAAATAACCACACTTTGCTCTGATTACTACTTTGCACACTTTTGGCATTCTCTCGATGAGCTTCAAGAGGTAGTCACCTGAAATGGTTTTCACTTCACAGGTGTGCTTGAAGCTCATTGAAAAAATGCCAAGAGTGTGCAAAGCAGTAATCAAGAGCAAAGGGTGTCTTTTTTGAAGAAACTAAATATAAACCATGTGTTTAGTTATTTCACCTTTTTTGTTAAGTACATAACTCCACATGTGTTCATTCATAGTTTTGATTCAGCGACAATCTACAATGTAAATAGTCATGAAAATAAAGAAAACGCATTGAATGAGAATTGTGTCCAAACGTTTGGCCTGTACTGTATACATACATTTTATATATATATATATATATATATATATATATAAATATATATATATATATATATATATATATATATATATATATATATATATATATATATATAAATATATATATATATATATATATATATATATATATATATATATATATATATATATATATATATATATATATATATATATATATAATCCCTAATGTATAGGTCAAATATGAAATATGTATGAGTCTTATTTTCTATAATTATGTCTACTATATGGCTAAATAGTGTAGAAGTGACTATAAGGGAGTTAATGAATGCCTAGAACAGTGGTTCTCAAACTTTTTTCAAATCACCTCCTCAGAAAGCACTTGGCACTCCAAGTAACACCAAAATGATCAACATTAAAATACAGTATCGTAGTAGGCCTAAGTGTTCATTAAAACAAGGCAGGGGTTTTATTTAGAAAGTATATTGTAACATGACACACAGTTTGAACAGTAACACTGTATTTGAATATTGAAAAAACTAAACTGTTACAATATTTGATTAAGTGATTATTTGGCATAACACTAGATAGAGCCCGCATACCATGGGTGGTACCCGTACCACAGTTTGAGAATCACTGGTCTAGAAGGTTCTTTTAATGTTTAAAAATGTTTTTAGAAGGTTGTAACCAAAATTGTTTATGCTCCAGTTATGGAAATATTTGATTTATAAGAATTCCTCCTTTGCTGAAATGTACTTATCGCGGTCGAGTCTGGAACCAACCAATCGTGATAAAGTAGCTGCTGAATTTAAAAAAACAAAGTGCCTGTCAAGCCAAAAATGTTTATCAAACTGGACTGATGATTTCATACTTCTTCAATATGCTCGTGTTCCAAGTACAGTTATTGTAACAACTTTGTTTTCAATGCCACCACTACGATGTTGGCACGTCCTTGGCTGGCACTTTTTTAAATTTCACTTTAAGACAACACTTCTTTTTTGGTAAGTCCTCAAGTGGCACTTTGGGCTAGGCGTTAATTAGCGGATGCTGTTTTGACCTCGCGCCTTGAAAGCAGCTACCTGAATGCCACCACCGCTAATTATTATAATAATTAGCAGCACAGTGAGGCGAATCTGTGCCAAATGAGGATCAGGCGCCCAAAATCATTTTCACATTTTGCTAACTTGAGACTATTTCTGGGCGTAAATTGTGTGAGTAATTATAACATCAGGACGTTGACGCGAGACTGAGAGGATGCCAACCTCATCACTTAATCATGCTTTTTTTTTTTCTTTTTTTTAAATGCATCCAGCAGTTGCTGATTTCACTCTTTCGACTTAGCAAAGACAGAATAAAAGTGTTTTTCTAAGCTAAAAATGTACACAATGCTTTACTTTTAAAGTTTAGTTTTAGGTTGTATTTACAAGTTGCATCACGTTCAACCATTCAACATGTCCAACAACAACAAAAAAAAGAGTAGGAAGAAGCAAAGCTCATTTGATCTCTCGGTCTTCACCATAACTAATAGTGTGTTCACTTTCTGTTTCTTTGGGTTTTTGTGTCTTTTTGTGGGTATGGGGGTTATTAATCTTTTTGACCTCAGGGTCCAACTTTTCCACTGAAGTGGGACCCGGGGACCCACTCAAATATTGCCGCAGGATTTGTAATCTTATTGTCACGGTGCATGCACAATCCCGCATGTCTTCTGCTGCAAGCTCTGCCAGCACCTCCGCTAGAAGCGAGCCGGGACACGCCCCTGCAAAGCTGCAGGCAATCACTAATCTGCGCACCTGGGACTAATGAAGACAGACAGCATAAAGACCAGCGGACCCGAAGATCCAGTGCCGGAACGTAGTTTACTCTTCGTAGTAAGCATCCCGTCTCTGGCTTCCCTCCTGCGTACTTGCTCTCTCTGTGCTTTCCCTGTGCCCGTGTCGGGGACACGCAGGCTCAGCACTCGGCCAAAAAGAGTCTATCGGGACCAGACCGCCATCTGGCCCCCACATAAATATCTCTAGTACTTCAGGGGGTATCGCTGAGTTTTTCAGCCCAAAAAATAATCTCATAGTCCTTGTTTGTGAAATCCCCTGGTCGGGACATTCTGTCAGGAATGTGTTGTGTGAGAGGGAAAGGTTGTTTAATGCAGACAGTCAAGGAGGCAGCATGCAGGTGAAAAAGGTATTTAATAACTGAACAAAAAAAAGGCGAGATTTAAGAAGATCTAAAAACATAGGGGAAGCTATGCACAGAAAAAGACTAAACTTGACAGACTATAAAGGAAACAAAAACAGAATACTGGACATCAGCAAAGAACTCACGAAGAATGCCACTGCAGCTACGGAAAAGCAGCAACAATACAGGAAGTGCCACCAAAATAAAAGCGTAGAACAGGAACTAAAGCACAAAACACAGGAGAATACTCACAAACTAAAAATAGGGCTCAGCCTGGCGCAACAGGCTGGGGCAGAGGCACCTTTGGCAGAAATTACAGCCTCAAGGCTTTTTGAATACAATGTACAGACATCCTGGATGAAAACCAATGCTTCCCATCCAACCTGATGGAGCTTGACAGGTGCTGCAAAGAGGAATGGGCCTAAAGATAGGTGTGCCAAGCTTGAGTCATTGTATTCAAAAAGACTTGAGGCTGTAATTTCTGCCAAAGGTACATCAAAAAAGTATTAAGCAAAGGGTCTGAATACTGAATACTTATGTACATATGATTTTTTGTTTATTTTAAATAAATGTGCTAAATTTAAAAAAATAAACTTTTCTCATTGCCATAATGGAGTCTTGGGTGTAGATTGTTGAGGACAAAAATGTATTTATCGCATGTATATAACACAACAAAATGTGATAAAAAAGTGAAGCGCTGTGAATACTTTCCGGATGGACTGGGTTGTCCCAATACCAATATTATGGTACCGCTAACGATACCATAATATCTTAATCCGCACTCCATCCAGCTGTATAATCACTCGCCATACAGCAATAGATGATATCTGTCTATTACCTGACACCTTCTATGTTAGCTACTTCTCTTTGTTTTTAATGTCTATTTTCTGCTGGATTTACGTACGGAATTACGATTTTATGCTGCAGCTGTCACATATACTGTAATATTGTACATGGTAATTGTTATATATTGTATATATGATATAGACATAATATAATATATCAGTATATATAATATACATTACGTATATATGTTATATTTTATATCGCTATATTTAGTCTATTTATACCTGCATTGTCCTTTCCATCCTTACACTTTAAGTCTAAGTCTACCAAAATGTATATCAATACTTTGATACTTTTCTAAATAAAGGGGACCACAAAAAATGGCATCGATGGCTTTGTTTTAACAGAAAACGTTATGATACATTAAACACACGTTTCTTGTTGCAATCAAAGAACAATATTGGCATTAAATAACATCGTAAACATACTAGATAACTTCACTTTCAGTAGTAAGTAAGCAAATGGGTTACAAAGGCTCCTAATTTTGCTGCATATATATAACATATTGTGTAATTTCTCTTTGTATTATGTTGTCAAAAATATGAAGAGACAAGCGGTAGAAAATGGAAGGATTATCAATCTATTTGAAAATGTACTGTTAATATCTGCTAACTTTCTGTTTCAAAATGTTGTATCCACGCTTCTGTTAAAATGTAAGAAGCGCTTATTCTTCTGTTGTTTGGATACTTTGGGGGAGTTAGGGTGCCAAATGACGTTGTGTTCGAAGCAGAAGACATAAAACGGCAGGTTTTAAGGAGCCACAGTCACCCTTCACTCCTGCTTGGCCTCGGTATAAACCGTTTGCTTCCCGAACAGAATTGCTATTGTACAGTTAATTTTTTATACCCGGCAAACTCATCACACGGGCCGGATAAAACCTATTCGCGAGCCTGATCCGGCCCATGCGCTGTACGTTTGACACCCCTGATTTAAGGTAATGAGTGTTTTTCTTTTTAATTTGGGAACATGTACTTGATTATGTAAAAATTTTACTTTTTATTTACTTTGAAAACCGTTTTTATTACCACAAACATGTCACCGTTTTTTTGCTTTTCAAAATTTTTTATCCTAAACAGCACCTTTATTTTGTAGTGGTTAGCTATTTTTTACACTTGTATGCCAGTCAAACGTGTTAAAAGTGCAAGGCATTAAGTTCACCTGCCTTCAACTAAAAAGCTGTCATGTTTTATTTAGTTTTATTTTACTTTTTTGAACACATGTATGACAGTTAAAAATGTTACTTTCTGTTACAATCTTCCGTTTCCGAAAGGTTGTGTTTGCTTCACCTCCAAGCGACAAGGTTGATGAAAACCTAAAGTTGTCCTTTTCGAGTTGGCGCCTTTGAGTGTAAATGCGAGCAATTATAACAAGTCAAGGAGATGTCATTTTTGGAAGTAAATTATGTCCACTGGGCTCTAAGGTGAGGGCAAAAACTGTGAAATTGATGGTGGCGGAATGACGGGAATAGCATCTTGCTGGCATTACTGTGTGATGTCATCAGCCATTAGAATGAGAAATCTGACAGGGTGAATGAAAGTCATCTTGCAGCAAACCCCCCCCCAAAAAACATGTTTGCTAATATGATTTGAGCTTGTAAGGTGAACACCTGCACTTCCAGGAGGTGCAAACGAAGACTGCAATTTGAACGTGAGAGCACTTGGTCTTGCATACATGCCTAAATAAAGAATCCCATGTGTCAGATGGATCAAATGCAACATTTCCACGCATGTCAATCAATCTGTGGCGTTCCTGCGCAGCAGCCTGCTTTACATTCACCAGCAGACTTTACTTTGGACCCTTTTACTGAAAGGGAAGCGAACCTCATTCCTATCCAACCATTTCCTTAAATTAGTGGCTGAGAAAAGCCCTACCATTAAATTGAGTAATTGGACGAGGGTGGGGGGGTGGGGGGGTGGGGGGGTGGGGGGAGTCTTATTATTTTGTCTGACTTTGCAACAAACAGAAGTGAGCTGGGGGTGCGTTCACTTCATCTTCAGTGGGTAATGGCTCCCCATTGAGATTTCTTTCCATATGAAGAATAAAAGCACACTGAGAGACAGCTGCTGTCGCTACAAACTCATCAGCAACACATCCAGGCAACTGTCAAATGACATCTGCTTCTCCAGTTAGGGAATCGCTCAAACGCACGTAACTTCTTGACAAATGCTAATCGCAGCTTTTATTTTCATTCTGTTCACTTCCCCCCGGCATGTGTAACGCCACGGCATGATCTTGGTTTTAAGGGCAAAGTGTGGTTCATTTTGGGTACAGCAACAAAACAAAATCCACAACTAGGGCTGGGCGACAAACCGTGTTGAAATGTATTGCGAAATAACCTTTCTGCGATAGTAATAAGAGACTTTTTCAATGTTATTCATTTGTCCACGTTAAAAAACGAGCCTTCTAAAGGCTACTGCAACAACATTAACATGTGCAGCTCAAAGATCGTGCGCAGTCAAGGTAAAGAAGAGGTCTCACTTTGTCATGAGACTTGGCCAGGTGAGGTGTGTGATGTTAAATAGTTAAAGGCCTACTGAAATTATTTTTTTAAATTTAAACGGGGATAGCAGATCCATTCTGTGTCATACTTGATCATTTCGCGATATTGCCATATTTTTGCTGAAAGGATTTAGTATAGAACAACGACGATAAAGTTTGCAACTTTTGGTCTCTGATGAAAAAAAAAAGCCTTGCCCCTACCGGAAGTAGCGTGACGACACGGGAGGAAGGGCTGCTCACATTTTCCTATTGTTTACACCAGCAGCGAGAGCGATTCGGACAGAGAAAGCGACGATCACCCCATTAATTTGAGCGAGGATGAAAGATTTGTGGATGAGGAACGTGAAAGTGAAGGACTAGCGTGCAGTGCAGAACGTATCTTTTTTCGCTCTGACCGTAACTTAGGTACAAGGGCTCATTGGATTCCACACTCTCTCCTTTTTCTATTGTGGATCACGGATTTGTATTTTAAACCACCTTGGATATTATAGCCTCTTGAAAATGAGAGTCGAGAACGCGAAATGGACATTCACAGTAACTTTTATCTCCACGACAATACATCGGTGAAGCACTTTAGCTACTGAGCTAACGTGATAGCATCGGGCTTAACTGCATATAGAAACAAAACAAATAAGTCCCTGACTGGAAGGATAGACAGAAGATCAACAATCCTACCAAACTCTGGACATGTAACTACACGGTTAATGCTTTCCAGCTTGGCGAAGCTTAGCAATGCTGTTGCTAACGACGCCATTGAAGCTAACTTAGCTACGGAACCTCAACAGAGCTATGCTAAAAACATTAGCTCTGCACCTACGCCAGCTCTCATCTTCTTATCACGACCCGTGCTCACCTGCGTTCCAGCGATCGACGGCACGACGAAGGACTTCACCCGATCACCAATGCGGTCGGCGGCCCGGAGACGGAGGAAGTCAAGGTGAGGTCGGTGGCTAGCGCGTCTGCTATCCATCTCAAAGTCCTCCTGGTTGTGTTGCTGTAGTCCACCGCTAATACACTGATCCCACCTACAACTTTCTTCTTTGCAGTCGCAAAATGTCCAGAATACTGTGGAATTTTGAGATGAAAACAGAGCTTTTCGTATTGGATTCAATGTGCTCCGAATACTTCCGCTTCAACCGTTGACGTCATGCGCAAACTTCATCATATCGAAACGTTTTCAGCCGGAAGTTTGCCGGGAAATTTAAAATTGCACTTTATAAGTTAACCCAGCCGTATTGGCATGTGTTGCAATGTTAAGATTTCATCATTGATATATAAACTATCAGACTGCGTGGTCGGTAGTAGTGGGTTTCAGTAGGCCTTTAAAGGAGTCCTATTATGTAAAACCACTTTTTATTACCTGTTGGTACCTGTTTTTGTGTATTTGTGATCCCCATAACTTCCAAAAATGTGAAACCAAACCATGGAGGCGTGGCGGAGATATTATTAAAACACTGTTGCCTCTTTCCAAATGAGTTGTTTGGAATTAGAAACTTCCCTCTCTGCATCGCTGTCAGCACCTGAACGTGCTTGTGAATAATGCTGTGCGAAATGGTCAACAAGATCAGGGTTTCCCTGCGATTGCCAAGATGGGGCGGCATAGCTCGGTTGGTGGAGCGGCCGTGCCAGCAACTTGAGGGTTCTGGGTTCAATCCCCGCTTCTGCCATCCTAGTCACTGCTGTTGTGTCCTTGGGCAAGACACTTCACCCACCTGCTCCCAGTGGTTTACATGTAGCTTAGATGGTGGGTTTCATTATGTAAAGCGCTTTGAGTCACTAGAGAAAAGTGCTATATAAATACATACTTCACTTCAGTTCAGCTGTGGCAGTGGTAGCATGGTTAGGGCACCATGACATTGTCATATCATTTGTTATGATGATATGATTTTCTTTAAAAAGGCTAAAAAATGTATACATACATTTAAAAACAAATCTGTTATCACTAATTAGTATTAACTAGTGCTGTCAAACAATTAAAATATTTAATCGTTAATCACAGTTATATATAATTGTTTCACATTAAAAAGTGTACCCTAGATGGATAATTTTCAAGTTTTAACACCATAAACGGGCAATTAATTTGCTTCTACATCAACAATATGATTTGCCTGAGTAGCTGGACAGGACAAAAAAAAAAATAGCGTTGGACTTTTGACTTCGCCTGGAGGCTACAAAACTTATTACTTTAATTTGTTTTCACGTAGAAAAAAAAAAACCTAGTTTTTAAGGTGTGGCGGCTATAATTTTGTGGTGGCGGTGCTCCACAATCATTTACATCAGGGGTCACCAACGCGGTGCCCGCGGGCACCAAGTAGCCCGTAAGGACCAGATGAGTAGCCCGCTGGCCTGTTCTAAAAATAGCTCAAATAGCAGCACTTACCAGTGAGCTGCCTCTATTTTTTAAATTGTATTTATTTACTATCAAGCTGGTCTCGCTTTGCTCGACATTTTTAATTCTAAGAGAGACAAAACTAAAATAGAATTTGAAAATCCAAGAAAATATTTTAAAGACTTGGTCTTCACTTGTTTAAATAAATTCATTAATTTTTTTACTTTGCTTCTTATAACTTTCAGAAAGACAATTTTAGAGAAAAAATACAACCTTAAAAATGATTTTAGGATTTTTAAACACATATACCTTTTTACCTTTTAAATTCCTTCCTCTTTGTTCCTGACAATTGAAATCAATGTTCAAGTAAATTTATTTGTTTATTGTAAAGAATAATAAATACATTTTAATTTAATTCTTCATTTTAGTTTCTGTTTTTTCAACGAAGAATATTTGTGAAATATTTCTTCAAACTTATTATGATTAAAATTCAAAAAAATGATTCTGGCAAATCTAGAAAATCTGTAGAATCAAATTTAAATCTTATTTCAAAGTCTTTTGAATTTCTTTTAAAATTTTTGTTCTGGAAAATCTAGAAGAAATAATGATTTGTCTTTGTTAGAAATATAGCTTGTTCCAATATGTCATATATTCTAACAAAGTGTAGATTGGATTTTAACCTATTTAAAACATGTCATCAAAATTCAAAAATTAATCTTAATCAGGAAAAATTACTAATGATGTTCAATAAATTCTTTTTTTAATTTTTTCAAAAAGATTCGAATTAGCTAGTTTTTCTCTTCTTTTTTTCGGTTGAATTTTGAATTTTAAAGAGTCGAAATTGAAGATAAACTATGTTTCAAAATTTAATTGTCATTTTTTTCGTGTTTTCTCCTCTTTTAAACCGTTCAATTAAGTGTAAATATCATTAATTATTAATAATAACATAGAGTTAAAGGTAAATTGAGCAAATTGGCTATTTCTGGCAATTTATTTAAGTGTGTATCAAACTGGTAGTCCTTCGCATTAATCAGTACCCAAGAAGTAGCTCTTGGCTTCAAAAAGGTTGGTGACCCCTGATTTACATTATGGGAAACCCTGCATATATATATCTCGATATAAATATATGATTCATATCCCAATATATATATTACTATATAGTGTTTGTTCTTAAAATTAAAAACACACATTAAATGCCGATTTAATTTATCTTTTCTCCTTTATTTAAAACCACATTTTATATTTAAAAAAAGGACAATTTAAAAAATAATCAATAGTAGTTTTAGTTTTGAAAGTGTTTACTAATTCATGTCTACATATAAATGTAGATAGACCGTGCGACTAAAAAAAAAATAGTCGCACATGTGCGAATGGGGATTTCAACCCTTTCATCGCATTTTTTTTCCTAAAGTAAATCCATCAAAATTTGATCAAACTAAAGTAATATTTTGCCCATTTGTATTGCATGTCTAAAATCAACTTAAACCATAACCATAACCAAATGGACAAGTGATTGAGTGCAAGTGTCACTGATCACTTTGTGTGTGTCCCTCCCTGCTGTGCCATGCAGAGGGAAGCCCCGTTCCTCCTAATTCATACACTCAGTCTTCTCGCACAGAAGAAACAACATCCTAGTTGGAGGAACTGGTCAGTTAAAGAAAATATTTTTTCACCACCTTAAAAACTGACAAAACTGCACCGAGGGTCGGAGGTAATATTGAACAACAAAAATCAATGATAGAAGTGACAAACTTAAACCCCGTTTATTGACAAGAACATACAGTCAATCTATTTATGAAGCAGAGGAAACAAACCAGTGAAAGATTTGAAAAAGCTGCCGTCAAAGCCAACAAACTGCTAAGCTAACAAAACAGCTCAAGCTAAGATGTCTGTGAGACTCAGACTGAGCGTGGACTTGCTGACGTCACATGTCACTAGGCAACAGGCACCGCCTTTTAAAGGCACACACACACAGACGCACGCACTGCTCTCATATTAAAGGCCTACTGAAACCCACTACTACCGACCACGCAGTCTTATAGTTTATATATCAATGATGAAATCTTAACATTGCAACACATGCCAATACGACCGGGTTAACTTATAAAGTGGAATTTAAAATTTCCCGCTAAAGGTCCGGTTGAAAACGTCTTTGTATGATGACGTATGCGAGTGACGTCACTAGTTAAACGGAAGTATTGGTACACCTTTGAATCCAATACAAAAAAGCTCTGTTTTCATCTCAAAATTCCACAGTATTCTGGACATCTGTGTTGGTGAATCGTTTGCAATTTGTTTAATGAACAATGAAGACTGCAAAGAAGAAAGTTGTAGGTGGGATCGGTGTATTAGCGGCTGGCTGTAGCAACACGACCAGGAGGACTTTGACTTGGATAGCAGACGCGCTAGCCGACGCTAGCCGCCGACCGCACGGATGATCGGGTGAAGTCCTTCGTCCTTCTGTCGATCGCTGGAACGCAGGTGAGCACGGGTGTTGATGAGCAGATGAGGGCTGGCTGGCATAGCTGGAGCGCTAATGTTTTTATCATAACTCTGTGAGGTCCCGTTGCAAAGTTAGCTTCAATGGGGTCGTTAGCAACAGCATTGTTAATCTTCGCCAAGCTGGAAAGCATTAACCATGTATTTACACTACCGTTCAAAAGTTTGGGGTCACATTGAAATGTCCTTATTTTTGAAGGAAAAGCACTGTACTTTTCAATGAAGATAACTTTAAACTAGTCTTAACTTTGAAAAAATACACTCTATACATTGCTAATGTGGTAAATGACTATTCTAGCTGCAAATGTCTGGTTTTTGGTGCAATATCTACATAGGTGTATAGAGGCCCATTTCCAGCAACTATCACTCCAGTGTTCTAATGGTACAATGTGTTTGCTCATTGGCTCAAAAGGCTAATTGATGATTAGAAAACCCTTGTGCAATCATGTTCACACATCTGAAAACAGTTTAGCTCGTTACAGAAGCTACAAAACTGACCTTCCTTTGAGCAGATTGAGTTTCTGGAGCATCACATTTGTGGGGTCAATTAAACGCTCAAAATGGCCAGAAAAAGAGAACTTTCATCTGAAACTCAACAGTCTATTCTTGTTCTTAGAAATGAAGGCTATTCCACAAAACAAGGGATGAGTCAAATGCAGAGGACAAATTTCACCACACCTAGTGTGTGTGTGACAATCATTGGTACTTTAACTTTTTAACTTTAAAATTGTTTGGGTGACCCCAAACTTTTGAACGGTAGTGTACATGTCCAGGGTTTAATAGTATTGTTGATTTTCTGTCTATCCTTCCAGTCAGGGGTTTATTTCTTTTGTTTATATCTGCATTTGAGCCCGAGGCTATCATGTTAGCTCCGTAGTTAAAGTGTTTCGCCGATGTATTGTCGTGGAGATAAAAGTCACTGTGAATGTCCATTTCGCGTTCTCGACTCTCATTTTCAAGAGGATATAGTATCCGAGGTGGTTTAAAATACAAATCCGTGATCCACAATAGAAAAAGGAGAAAGTGTGGAATCCAATGAACCCTTGTACCTAAGTTACGGTCAGAGCTAAAAAAAAGATACGTCCTGCACTGCACTCTAGTCCTTCACTCTCACTTTCCTCATCCACGAATCTTTCATCCTCGCTCAAATTAATGGGGTAATCGTCGCTTTCTCGGTCCGAATCGCTCTCGCTGCTGGTGTAAACAATGGGGAAATGTGAGCAGCACTCCAGCTTGTGACGTCACGCTACTTCCGGTAGGGGCAAGGCTTTTTTTTATCAGCGACCAAAAGTTGCGAACTTTATCGTCGATGTTCTCTACTAAATCCTTTCAGCAAAAATATGGCAATATCGCGAAATGATGAAGTATGACACATAGAATGGATCTGCTAATACCGTTTAAATAAAACAATTTCATTTCAGTAGGCCTTTAAACTTCTCAACTGCATTATGCCAGATATTTGAAGTTGTTTTTTTTAAAGTAACGCATTAATTACTTTCCTAGTAATTAATTACATTTATTAAATAGTAATTATGTTAGTAATTGAATTACTGTAAAGTAACAAGTAAATAGAATTAAATACCTTTTTAAGGTAATTTTCAGAACACGCAGTTGGCAGGTTGGTGTTCCTGGCTAACATCTTTGTGTGTATGTCCTATAATAATGTTTACCTATAAAAACACCATTGTTAAAGGTCAATTATTTTTCATGTTGCTGCTGACATTTAAACATGTCCTCTTAAACTAGGGCACTTTATTTCTCATTTTGTTTTTCTGTGTTTTCGTTAGGTGAAGAATCGCTAAAACATTTTTTTTAAAGAAGATTAGGGATTATATTTGACTTTTCTTATAATATTTTCTAGGCTTTTTCTTTTTTCTTATCTCAAATCATCTGATAAGTTAGGATCGTGTTATGCAATACCAACTTTTCTTATTTGTCGGTAGCTGTTTTGGGGTATTTGGGATCCCCATCAGTCCCGAAAATGTAAAAACAAGGCATGGTGCCGATATTTAGTTACGTGTTAGCTAACCGTTTAGGGATGTTCTCTGTGTTTCATTGAGTCTTACAGTAGGCATTGTGTTTATATGTGTTATATGAGTGCACGTGTTGGTTGTTTGAGTGTTAACAATGAAATTGTGATATTTAAAACATTTCATATTGCTACAAAACATTTTCTGTGCCCCAAAAACAAATTCTGTGCTTTTTCAGTAGCAGCGATGCTACTACTGAAAAAGCAAAGCGTACAGCCCTGTAGTGTCTTATTTTCATCACTTAATATTTAGTTACTTTTTAACACTTTACTGCACGTTTCTTCATGTCGTGTCTTCAAGTGATAGAAAAGAATAGACGTGTTCAAGTCACTATTAACGACTTGTTGGCGACGTGTTTGGTAGATTATTGTTGTTTGGTCCATGTGTAAATGTTTTAATCTAAACAAAGAAGTTCCGATTTCCTCTTTTTGGCAACAAATCCCCTTCAGAATTTGTTGGTTTAGCTTCCATATTGCTTTCCGTCTGCTACAGTGTTGATACAGATTGTCCCACCAGCTCTCAGCGTAAATTTTAATGTTATTTCAAGTGATACAAAAAAATACAGGAAAGTAGCAGCATTGTTGCAGTTACATTAGCCCAGCCTTAATGTTAAAATAAGACAAACAATAGAAAGTTACAGTACAAGGGCTGCAACAATTAGTCGACATCGCCGACAATTATATTCGTTGACAATAGTTGTAACGTCATTAATCATGTTTTTCAGAGAGGAAAAGGGTCACCCGCAAAAACATTGTGAGTGACAACATGTAAGGTCTGAGAACATATCCTTGTCCACACATGCACAATGGTCGTTTAGGACCCCCTGCCACCCCTCCGTCAGCCGGCGCAACGCAACCAAGTACGCATGCGCGGAAAATGCGCACGTCATAGTCACCTCCAGTGTTGCTTTGTGTGTGCAAGTTTTTAAATTTAACTTATCTGAACAATAACCAGTGTTGTGGTATATCAATTAACTGGAATCCAGTGTGCTGTGGGGCCCTATTGTAGTGAATCACACCTGAGCCATAATAAATTAATCAAATCTTTATTGGACACGTGAAAGTACACAGTGTGATAAAGAACATTTTACATCAATCAATCTAGGGATCTAGATATCTGGTCAGGACACTCATTATTTTGCCTTCACCTTCATTGTCCATTCGTTTTTGGTGACTTTATATACTCTGGATCTCGACGTTGAGTCCGCGACATACATGGCGGACAATAACTGATACAGTCAGCTTTGCCAGTCCAAAAGCATTCGCCGTTTTCCGTAGTCTTCCCTCGACGGCCAGGTAATACAAAGCACGCGCTACCTTTTTTATCACATCCACGGGAGCCCGCATTCTCGTTGACTCTCCTTCGACAAATGGACAATGTTTTTCGGTAAGTAGAATCACAGCTGACCTGGACATTTGAAAGTTCTCTTGCCGTCTGAGAAGTGTTGTATCCAAAATAGCTGCAATCGCTTTCTCTTAAGGTATTCATGTGTGATTTCCACGAGCGTCTTGTGCGGGGCGCGGCCTTTCTGGCGTCACTTCCTCTCCGAACTTGATAGATTGATTGAGAAGTTTATTGACATCTTAAAGAATTGAATCCATGTAATGCTTTAAAAAGGCAAATGGACGGCACAAAAAGCCAAAAGGCTTGTTTCCATTGTGGTCCATTAGGGGACGGCATGGCGCAGTTGGGAGAGTGGCTGTGCCAGCAACCTGAGGGTTCCTGGTTCAATCCCCACCTTCTACCATCCTAGTCACGTTGAGCAAGACACTTCACCCTTGCTCCTGATGGGTCCTGGTTAGTGCCTTGCATGGCAGCTCCCGCCATTAGTGTGTGAATGGGTGAATGTGGAAATAGTGTCAAAGCGCTTTGAGTTCCTTAAAAAGGTGGAAAAGCGCTATACAAGTATAACCCATTTACCATTAAATATTAATCTCATTTGATACATTCAATAATAAAAGATATATAACCTGTAACATGTATATAACAAAAATATGTTAAAAAATTGATAAATTATGTACATATACACAGTATACATGTCAGGTGATTTGAAAAACAATACATACAAAAAAAATTACACTATGTGCATGACTATGCACATGTTGACTCCAAAAGTGTGCGAAACAGAATGAGAAAATATACATACACCATACTTGCCAACCTTGAGACCTCCGATATCGGGAGGTGGGGGTGGGGGTGAGGAGGGCGCGTGGTCGGGGGGGCGTGTTTGGGGCGGGGGGCGTGGTTGGGGCGTGGTTAAGAGGAGAGTATATTTACAGCTAGAATCAAGTATTTCATATATATATATAATCTATATATATATATATATATATATAATCTATATATATATATATATATATATATATATATATATATATATATATATATATATATATATATATATATATATATATATATGAAATACTTGACTTTCAGTGAATTCTAGCTATATATATGTATATTTTTATTTCTATTTTATTTTATTTATTTTTTTATTATACATATAAATAAAATACTTGAATTTCAGTGTTCTGCAGGCTATCCAGTAGATGGCAGTATTGTCCTGTTTAAGAGTGTCACAACATTGCTGTTTACTGCGGACGAACTGCTTTACGGTAGACTAAACGTGACTGCTGTTGTTGTGTGTTGTTACCGCGCTGGGAGGACGTTAATGAAACTGCCTAACAATAAACCCACATAAGAAACCAAGAACTCTCTCTCCTTGTTGTGCACTCTACTCTCTAAAAGCCGGGAAAGCGGACGTGAGAACGGCTGTCCCCACTCAGGTCCGCATTAAGCTGGAGGGGGCGTGGCCTCCAGCTCCGGCTGAATACCGGGAGTTTGTCGGGAGAAAATCTCTGCCGGGAGGTTGTCGGGAGAGGCGCTGAATACCGGGATTCTCCCGCTAAAAACGGGAGGGTTGGCAAGTATGATATACACCAGGGGTCACCAACCTTTTTGAAACCAAGGGCTACTTCTTGGGTACTGATTAATGCGAAGGGCTACCAGTTAGATACACACTTAAATAAATTGCCAGAAGTAACCAATTTGCTCAATTTACCTTTAACTCTGTTATTATTAATAATTAATGATATTTATCTTTGTGGAAACACTGATCATCTTAATGATTTCTCACAACAAATATATATAGAAACAGATAAATATCAATATGCAACACTTTATTTTTATATTTTCTCTAAGTGCACATTTTTCAAATTGAACATTTTCAAATGATCACTTCTAAGACAGTCTTGTGAAATCACAATATCCCATTTTAACTAGATAGCCACTAACATTTTTTAACAAATCATGAATTACTTTGCACCATGTTTGTACAAATAATAACTCATGTAAAATACAAAAGTAAACTCTCAAATTTTTAAGTCATGTCACACTTTGAACTGGACACCAAATCTGTTATCTGTTTCTTTGTCAGTTAGTGGGAAGCCTGGCATTGCATGCTGTTAACTAGTGTGTTGTACTCTGGTGTGTAACTTGACACTGCAACTCTGAGTGAGTCTTGCAGATGTGCATCAGTGAGGCGTGTTCTGTGTTTGTTCTTGATGAAGTTCATGTCAGAAAAGGCTGATTCACAAAGATAAGATTTTTCCTCATTGTTTGCGGAACCTTCTTAATCTTTTGGACATATTTTCACAGCAATCTGGCCTTAAGCTTAATTATGATAAATGTAAAATGTTAAGGATCGGAAATCTAAAGGGAACGTCCTTTCGAATGGAATGCAAAGTGCCTGTTTTGTGGACAGATGGACCAGTTAACATACTTGGTGTTGTTGTCCCAGAAAATCTGGAAGATCTAGGCTCAGTAAATTATGATAATCGACTAAGAAAGCTGGACAAAATTATGCAATTATGGAAAGGGAAATCCCTAACCTTGTATGGTAAAATGTCTATTGCCAACTCGTTAATTATTCCTCAATTTATTTATTTGTTTTTGTCATTACCAGCTCCATCACAAAACTTTTTTAAGATTTATGAGCGGAGGGTCTTCGATTTTGTCTGGAACGGCAAACCAGAAAAGATTAAAAGAAAGGTCTTGTACAAAGAGTATGAATATGGGGGCCTGAAACTTCTCAACCTTGAAGCTATGTGTCTGTCTTTAAAAGCATCAATTGTTCCAAAGATGTATTTAAACATTGAGTGGTACACAAATGTCCTGTTGGACAAAAAACATGTACTGTATCAAAATAAATTGTATCCTTTTTTACAAGTGATCCCCTCCCAGAGAGTCTGCTGGGAAACATGGCGGGGTTCATAAAGGAAACAATCCACTCATAGTAGTGTTTTCAATTTTATGTGCCAGAAAAAAGAGACGATATTTTGCAGCAGTTAATATGGATGAACTCTAATATTGTAATAGATGGAAAGCCTTTCTTTTGGAAAAATATGTTTGAAAGAGGAATAATTTTTGTCAATGATATTATCAATGAGAATGGTAAAATTATGAAGTATGATGAATTTAGAACTATGTATGGTGATGCTTGCTCAAGCTTTTCATTTTATCAACTAACTGGAGTAATTGGGAAAAGATGGAAACAAATAATTAATTATGGAACTACTAAATTATTAGTTTGTAAACCTCTAATAAGAAATTCTAGTTTGCAAAAAGGAACTAAAATAAATAGAAAAATATATATTTTTTATTTAATGAAGAAATCTTTGAAGGCTGCCTCATACAACACAAATGGAAAATGGGAGGACTTTTTTGACTGCCCGTTGCCATGGGATGCCATATTCAAACTAATCTATAAAACCACTATCGATGTGCAAAATCGTTATTTTCAAATTAAAATTGTTTATAACTTCTTACCCACAGGGAAAATGTTAAAATTATGGAATATGACAGAGTCAGATGATTGCCGATTTTGTTGTCAGGAGCCTGAATCCACCCTGCATTTGTTTTGGTATTGTCATACTGTGTCTTTGTTTTGGGTGGAAGTTGAACAAATGTGTTTAAGGATTGGTTTGTTTATGAAGCTTAATGTGGTTTCTGTTATTTTAGGAGAGTTCATTGACAATCATGATTTAGTCAATTTAATTATAGTACTCTGTAAAATGTTTATTTTTAAGGCCAAAAACAGATATTCACTTAGTATTACTTTCTTTAAAACATTTATTCAGTATTTTCTAACTTTAGAAAGTTACATGGTTGAAAACGATAATGATGCCAAAAAACATTTAAAAAAAGATGAGAAGTCCTCAAAGGCTTATTTTGAAAGTATAATTATGTTTATAGATTATATGATATCTGTTGTTGTGTTCCCTAATTTGAGTGACCTGGACATAATCTGGACTGTACATAAATGCTTATTTTGAAAATATAATTTTGTTTATAAATGATATGCAATCTGTTGTGTTCCCTAATTTTTTTCTGTGTACATGAATGAAGGTGTGTGTTGCTGAGTCGGACTTGGACATTATCTGGACTGGGCCTGGTTTAAAAAACCCTTTAAACAAATCTAATTTCATTGACAACCTGGTCTGTTGAAGATAAGGCCCTTTTTTAAAAAAAATAAAATAAAATAAGATAAATAAATAAAAAACATTTTCTTGGATAAAAAAGAAAGTAAAACAATATAAAAATAATTACATAAAAAATAGTAATTAATGAAAATGTTAGTGGACCAGCAGCCTATACAATCATGTGTGCTTCAGGGACTGTGTCCCTTGCAGATGTGTTGTCTATGTTGTGGGAACCAGAATATTGGTAGCAGAAAGAAATAACCCCTTTTGTGTGAGTGGGTGTGGATGAGTGTGCATGGGGGAGGTTGTTTGGGTCGATGCACTGATTGAAAGTGTATCTTGTGTTTTTTCTATGTAGATTTAATTTAAAAAAAAAAAAAAAAAAAATTTTTTTTTTTTTTTTTTTTACTTTTTTTTTTTTTTTTTTTTTTTTTTTTTAGAACAGGCCCGCGGGCGACTCATCTGGTCCTTACGGGCGACCTGGTGCCCGCGGGCACCGCGTTGGTGACCCCTGATATACACTATAACCACATATAAACCTGTTTGATGCTTCGGAAAGTTGCTGGGGATCAATTTTGGTTCAGATCAGGTAGAGGTTGAGCTGAGCCATGATTTTATGGCAGTTTTTAAATTTAGTAGGGAAGTTCGAATTTTAAGGTCTGTTGGTAGTGCATTCTGTGTGGTGGCAAAATAGAATGCATTTTTTCCCATGAGAGTCTTGAATTTGGGGGGGACGAGGTCTGAGGAACTCCCTCTCGTGTAGTACCTGAGAGCATCACTTACTTTGGTGAAATAGTTCGACAGATACTTGGGGACAGTTTCTCTGAGTATTTTGAATACTATGCACATTGTGATTTGGTGTACTCTTTCCTCAACTCTAAGCCATCCCGATTTGGTAAAGTGGGCTTGAGTTAGGTGAGTCCTGTAAGGGAGGTTGAGCAGGAGTCTCACCAGCTTGTTTTGGGAAGTTTGCCGTTTTGTTTTTAGTGGCTTGGGGATACTGGTGAACCATGAGTTGTAGGCGTAGTCAAAATGACACTGTATGAGGGCACGGGCAAGGGTCTTAAGTGTATCCCTGTTGATAAACGCAGAAATCCTGCCCAAAAATCTAGTTTTATTATTGATCTTGGTGATTGTTTTTTCACCCAACTCAGTTTGTAAACGATCAATGAGTCCATACAAAGCTAAGTGCCGGAGATTCAAGAAATAAACAGCGCACTTACCCGTGTAAAAAATTGTCCGAGGAGGGGGACCTTAAACGATAGTTTAGTGTGGCTGAAATGAGGCTTAGGCTAAATCATTATTTGTTTAAAGGGTTGGTGTAGACATAGCCTCAGCCTCGGTGAGAGTGTTAACTTCTACCTTGCGGGCTAGCTAACAAGAGTGAGATAGAATTGTGTGAAAAATAAATGTATTATTTTAACCAAAGTTAGCCATCTAAACTTTGTCTACATCAATTCAAGTACTTTCTTACAGCAGCGTCAATTTGCAGTGCCGAAAAAAGGGCCCTTGAACAAACGTGAACCGCGCAAGCGTGCACACAGAGAGAGACAGACAGGCACCAATGAGGAGGTATCATAAGATTAAACACACAATATATTTCATAGCCAAGATTTTAAGAATGAATCAAATATAGAATTCTACACATTGAGTCTATTTGCAATGCCGTCAAAAAAGGCACTTTAACAAACGCGAACCAGCACACAAACACACACAAAGAGAGACTGACAGGCAACAGTGTGGAGGCGTCGTAGGATTAAACATACAATCTATTAAATAGCCAACATTTTAATGATTAATTAAAGCTAGAATTCTACAAATTGAGACTATTAGAGTGCTGAAACTGCAATGAGTTAATCAATAGTCAATATACCAATGTGCAGCTTTTTAAACATCACAAAATGCTTTTCTTTTAGAGAAGTTAGATTTTGTGTTTTGTTGTTTGTTTTCATTGCTGTTTTTTTAAATACATAAACAAGGTTATTTGTTTTTTAACACTTTGCCTTTCCTGTCTTTTAAATGGACAACATTTTAATAGTCATTTAAATGTTTGTAACAGCTAAATTAGCAGCACAGTTACAGTATGAATAAATATTAAATAAAATTGATTTAGCCATTTTTGTTGTTCGTAAGCACATGCCTAAAATAACTTAAGCTGCATCTAGAAGTCGATGGAAAAATTAGAGCCAATAAGTATGTGCACGCTTTAGTATCTGATTAGTCGACTAATCGTTAAGATGATTGTTGACTAATCGACTATCAAAATAATCGTTAGTTGCAGCCCTTTACAGTATGATAGACCATTTTATGTCTCCCAACAATATATATCGTTACCGTATATCGCACAAACTGTGAGTGTATAAGAGTTTGGTAATTAATCATGGTTTTACGATAATCACAAATTAAAATGGTTATACTCACATTGACTGCGGTTTATCATCAATATCAGTAATAGTTACAACTAGGGCTGCAACAACTAATCGATTAAATCGATTATAAAAATAGTTGGCGATTAATTTAGTCATCGATTCGTTGGATCTATGCTATGCGCATGCGCAGAGGCTACTTTTTTTTAAAATTGTATTTTATTTTTTTTATAAACTTTTATTTATAAACTGCAACATTTACAAACAGCTGAGAAACAATAATCAAAATAAGTATGGTGCCAGTATGGTGCCAATATGCTGTTTTTTTTCAATAAAATACTGGAAAGGATAGAAATGTAGTTTGTCTCTATTATCCGATTATTAATCTATTAATCGAAGTAATAATCGACAGATTAATCGATTATCTATCAATCAATCAATCAATCAATGTTTATTTATATAGCCCTAAATCACAAGTGTCTCAAAGGGCTGCACAAGCTACAACGACATCCTCGGTACAGAGGTTGAATTAGTTGTTAGTTGCAGCCCTAGTTACAACCCTAGAATGCATGTATCGTTAAATTCCTATCAACTAGATCTAAAAAAGATACAAAAACAAGCGCCTCTGTACAGCGAGTGAAAAAGCACATCTGTGTCTGATTCCTGAGGTGGGCGACTTGATATCCCCGGAAGTGTTCAAGTCACACCAGAGAGCCCCGCCAACATGAGGAGTTGCCAAGATCAGGCAAAGATCAGGCGCAGGGAGATGAGCCTTAGGGGCTGACACGTCAAGCTCAGAAATAATAAAACAAGTATTCAAATCCCAATGTAGATATTTCGGCCGACACAGCTAAAAGCAAACAAGCAGGTTCAGCAAAGAGTGTACAAGAAGCCCTTGGGCCAAAGACGTGGAGCCATATTACAGCACAATTAAGTCCAGTATTCTGCTGTTAAAAGCAGCTCCTTGGGGGGGAAAATCCAATATTTAATTTAGAAATGTACCTTTGCAATTACCTTGACACCTTATCATGATTTGTTTGTTACTAGTCTGAGACCTGCCTAGCTTTGAATTCATCAATTTAATTGACAACTAGTGCAAACATTCAACAGTGATAAGATGTTGGCTGGGAAACTGAAAGGCAACTTCCTAGAGACATTGAGACGAGATCTCGAAACAGTCAAAGCTGCACCAACTTTAAACACGCCTAAATCTAACACACCCTCGTGGGCATTGTGAGTATCCCGGCCTTGGACCACCATGCAAAAAGAAAACAATTTAGCTTGAGAATCATCAGGGGATCTTGAATAACAAAGCTGGCAAAATGGAAGGAAGGGCAAAGTAGGTGCAGTCATTTTGCTCATTAGACTGTCTGTTTGGGTGAAAACGTGGATAAGGTCTTCTCATTAAAATCTCATGTGAGCCTGTCACCATCTTGCCAGCTGAGAACAGCAACACTTGCAAGGTGTTCTATAAGCTGTATTTTTGGACACATGTCAGAAGACCCTGTTGAATCGTTGCTAGGATGTGTGTAAAATTGCTAACAGTTGTGTTGAACTGATAGCTTAATCGTCTGTGTCCCTGAGGTTTCCAGCGTTGGGGGTGCCCACACTTAGTGTGTTGAATGACTGTAATGTGACTGCTCTTCCTTACTTACAGACGATAACCAGGGCATTTTATGTATTAATAAATGGATTCCAAAATAATTCAAAAAGTTAAAACCCTTGAGACACTCGCTCAGATGAACCCGAACATATAAATCATGCGATCGCTCCTCCCCCTGTGCTCGATATGCAGAGAAGCGTCAAAGATGTCACAGAAGAATACTCACTGGCAGTTTTGTCATAAAAGATGGATACAAAAGGAAGCAACAAAATAGTTAATTTGTCCTACTAAACAAAGTTTTTAAAACAAACCGGTTGTGCTTTCTTACCTCGCACCAATTTTATGTGGTACAATGTGAAACGATAGGTGTAAACAGTAGATGGCAGTCAAACATAGATGTGCGCCTTATATATTATGGTCCGAAAAATATCAAAGATATTTAATTGAGTACATTGACAGGCTGTACTCTCTTAAAACAGAGTAATAAATATGAATATCTATACATGCACGCGTCTACAACAGGAATTGACCTCACATGACGTCACATAAACCGGACATACAACCCTTGTTTTAAACACTTCAAAAAAACACTAAAACTTTGACAAATTGACAAGAAGACAACCATATTTAAACACGAAAACAACATATGGCTCACAAGAAGCCAGAACAATGTATGTTTTTTTTTGTCAAAAACTTATATTGTGTCTGTTTATTTTTTATTTATTGAGAAATAAAACTTGGTTAAAAGATTTCAGTGTGTCTATAGGTACTTTTCGAGCACATTGAGCAATACCGTGATAATAATGATAATTGTGACCATTTTGGTTACCATAACCATGGTATGAAATGTTCATAGGGGTGTAACGGTACGTGTATTTGTATTGAACCATTTTGGTACGGGGGTTTCGGTTCGGTTCGGAGGCGTACCGAACGAGTTTCCACACGAACATATTAAGTAGCCGCCTCCGCTTCCTTCTGCCTCTGTCTCTGTCAGGACTCTACACAGCACCCAGCATTGTCCCACCCACACAACCATCTGATTGGTTACAAGCAGAGCGGCAACAGCCAATCAGCAGTGCGTATTCAGAGCGCATGCAGTCAGTGCTTAGCGTTTAGCAGGTAAGCATCAGGCAGCGGATTCTCCCCAAATTATAATAAACACCTCCCAGTCAACTACTAGTAACATCACTTTGAGCCCGTTGACGTTCTAGAAACCTAAACGGTAGCTCAGCTAGCTCGCAGTCCTGGCTTGAGGTGAAGGCTAATTCGCTTTTAGCGTAACGTTAGCTCATTTTGCGGTGCGTGTGTGTGTGTTACGGACAGCAAAGCCCTGTCTGTCTGTTATTTCACTTTACCTTTTTCTGTGTTGATTGAGCTGTGTTGAAGCAGGACATTATGTTAAATGAAGAGTTTCTGTCTCTGATAGTTGATATAATAATGTAACTGCATCATTAAGCCTACATGAACTCCATGGTGTTCAGGGATGAATAGTCTCTCCTATTGCTATTGTACCATTTTTTTAGCTATAGTTACATTAATCATTAGTAATGCAGCAGCCTAGTTTTGAATGGCATGGTCCCTGCTATCACATGTTGATAAACATATAACATTTACATATTAAAAATCAACTTCAGGCTTCCCAAATGCTGTAATAAATTAAGCATGATGAGTTGACTTGAAACTGTTTAATGTTGCACTTTTTATATGTAGAAGAAACGTTTTGTCATTTTATTTAATCTGAGCAACAACTTGAGGCAGTTTAATGTTAATTAACGTGGGCAAAATTATTATGGTGTTCCCAATGTTAAAAGGATAAAGCCATTGTTTACAAATTTGGTAAATAAATAACCAAAAAATTTATATTTTGTTGTTTTCTTACTGTACCGAAAATGAACCGAACCGTAACCTCTAAACCGAGGTACGTACCGAACCGAAACCTTTGTGTACCGTTACACCCCTAAATGTTCATGCCTTCAATTATGTATGATACGTGAAAAATTATAACTAAAAAAAGGACAAGTGTAATAACCGCAGCTTCACTACCTCGCTGCCGCTCATCAGGTTGCATCACACCTCCACCACCTGCCTGCTGCCACCACCTCTCACTGAAAATCAATTAATCAGAGCGTCAATCGCTCCCCAACGGCCCAGAGCGACTTGCTCATCGACTCACGGGATCGGTGGATTACAGCGACCTGTAAACACCACTTGATGGTCTGCCGGACATGTTGTCTTTGTGTTTATCTTGGCCAGCACTGAGGAAGACCATCAAGCCCTGACAGAGCTTCAATGTTACATTTGTATACGCCGTTTTAATCCTATATTGTGAAGATTTACTTGTCAGTCCCTGGTACAAAACATAAACATAAACAATACATAAACAGACATTACCTGTTTCAAATGCATACGTTGACATGATTATAATATGTTCCTATAATTAATTTAAACAAAACATGCACATTGTTGTTCGGATGTAATCTGTTCAAAGTGTGATTCTGCTTCAAGATAATGTTTCTATTGGGCTTTTCACCCCCCAAACAGATATTTCTTCAGGCTTCTGATTGGCTAAAAACACCTTAAGGCTACATTACGCCATAGCGTAGTCACTACGCCACCTTCTGATGGCACTTTGATCTGGTTATCGCTCTTTGGTGGGGGTTGGCGTGGCGAAGTTGGTAGAGTGGCCGTGCCAGCAATCAGAGTGTTGCTGGTTACTGGGGTTCAATTAAGGCTGCAGCTAACGATTTTTTTTTCTATCGATTAATCTATAGATTATTTTTTTCGATTAATCGGTTAATCTATAGATTATTTTTTTCGATTAATCTATAGATTATTTTTCCTTTTACCGATTATTTTTTATTTTATTTTATTTAAAATGAAGATGAAAAAATTAATGTAGGCCAGTTTTTTCAAAAGGCATGGCTTTTATTTACAAAAAAAAAAAAAGTATGGCCACTCAGTCAACATTGACAACAACATGACAAAATATTCTGTAACAATGTAAACATTTAAAACTTTTAACATTTAACAAAATTAAAAGTAGCTTATTTGCTTTTTAATGTGCAAATATAAAAGTCAACATCCAGTGCAAATCTTAATATTCTGCAATAGTATAAGCATTTCAAAAGTAAAAGTATTGCTTATTTTGCTTTAAAATGTGCAAAAATAAAGATAAACATCCAATACAAAAAAGTGCAAAACGAAATATTCTGTAACAACAGTGTAAACATTTCAACAAAAGTGAAAGTATTGCTTATTTGCTAAAATGTGCAAAAATAAAGATAAACATCCAATACAAAAAAGTGCCAATCTAAATATTCTGGAGCACTGTAAACATTAAGTATTGCTTTTAAAATGTGCAAAATAAACATCCAGTCCAACTCAGTACACAATAACCAATTCTACTCATTCCAGTGAGTGACTAACAGTTGTAATGAAGAAAGGTTAGCATGTCTACGCTCAGAAGGGGTCGATGTGGCTGGAACTGAGAGGTAATTAGCCTTCACCTCAAACCAGGACTGCGAGCGAGCTGAGCTGCAGTTTAAGTTTCTAGAAGGTCAACGGGCTCATAGTGATGTTACTAGTAGTTGACTGGGAGGTGTTTATTATCATTTGGGGAGAGTCCGCTGCCTGATGCTCACCTGCTAAACACCTATCTGCTCCATGCTGAAGCGCTGACTACATGCGCTCTGAATACGCACTGCTGATTGGCTGGTAACGCTCTGAATACGCACTGCTGATTGGCTGGTAGAGCTTTCTGTGTACCAATCAGATGGTTGTATGGGTGGGACAATGCTGCGTGCTGAAACAGAGGCAGAAGGAGCAAAGCAGCTTGTTAAGACTTTAGCAGCTAAAGTTAGCTTTAGCTTAGAAACTCGTTCGGTACACCCCCGTACCGAACCGAAAGCCCCGTACCGAAACGGTTCAATACAAAACACGTACCGTTACACCCCTAGCAGATACAAATGACACATTCATGTTTTTGTGTAATGATGACAACGTATGCTAACGCGGACGATTGACTAGTTGATGGTTTTCTTTTCAAATGTTCGTTCATAGCCGTTGTGCTGCTATGATAGGCCATTTCCGCTCGACACAGTGTGCATACAACAACATTATTAGGCCGTGTTTTGAAATACTCCCACACTTTTGGCGTGCTTTTTCCCCCTCGCTCGCACAGTCTGCTTTGCGCTCCGCCATGACGGTAGTGTGACGTAAATATACGACGCATCGACGCACGAAAACGGCGTCGACGTATTTACGTAACCGATGACGTCGACGCGTCGTTTCAGCCTTAGGTTCAATCCCCACCTTCTACCATCCTAGTCACGGCCGTTGTGTCCTTGGGCAAGACACTTCACCCTTGCTCCTGATGGCTGCTGGTTAGCACCTTGCATGGCAGCTCCCGCCATCAGTGTGTGAATGTGTGTGTGAATGGATGAATGTGGAAATACTGTCAAAGCGCTTTGAGTACCTTGAAGGTAGAAAAGCGCTATACAAGTATAACCCATTTATCATTTATTTATCATTTGAGCACATGACTTGCAATTCTCAGCCAAAACGCTTGGGGCAGTGTTTTCCTGAGAGTGCACAATCACAAGCCTCGTTGACAAGATAATAGGACTGTGAATCAACTGTCAATTCAAATACAAAACCCAAAACCAGTGAAGTTGGCGCGTTGTGTAATTCATAAATAAAAACAGAATACAATGATTGCCGGAAGTTGGCAGACCCGTCAGTGATCCTGTTCTGTCCCCCTGTAATGTTTGTCTGCTCTTGAATGGGATTGTGCTGAAAATGTTAATTTCCCCTCGGGATTATTAACGTATTTCTGATTCTGATTCTGATTTGCAAATCCTTTTCAACCTATATTCAATTGAATAGACCGCAAAGACAAGATATTTATTGTTCGAACTGAGAAACTGAGAATTATTTTTTTTGCAAATAATCATTAACTTAGAATTTAATGGCAGCAACACATTGCAAAAAAGTTGGCACGGGGGCATTTTTACCACTGTGTTACAAGGCCTTTCCCTTTAACAACACATTTGGGAACTGAGGAGACCAATTTTTGAAGCTTTTCAGGTGGAATTATTTCCCATCCTTGCTTAATGTACAGCTTATGTTGTTCACCAGTCCGGGGTGTCCGTTGTCGTATTTTACGCTTCATAACGCGCCACACATTTTCAATGGAAGACAGGTCTGGACTACTGGCAGGCCAGTCTAGTACCCGCACCCGAATAAGTGTGAAGGGAGACATTTTGCCTACAGTGCTTAGGTTTAAGAAAATGTGGCCCCTAAAACAATTTAGTTGTATATATCTGCAACAAATATTTTACATAAGGGTAAAAGCTCCCTTTAAACATGCATCCCTGTTTTGTGTTGTCTGTGCTATCATTTTTATGACAAACACACCACATGGGAGCCCAGAAAACACCAACATTTGACGAATTGACAGGAAATGTATCACACAGTTCTACAAAAGACCTTCTTTAACTTTAAGGTGTTTATCCGAAATACCACAAAATGGGCTAAGCACCTTGACAAGCCCATGTGTGATCAAGACTAGTTAAAAACATCAAGCAAAACAGGTAGTGTCCACATTGGTCATTTAATCTAAGCAAAAACAAATTATTGTGCCACAATTTCTTCTACATGATGCAACTGGGATAAACTCCAGCACCCCCTCCCGCGAACCCGAGAGGGACAAGCAGTAGAATATGGATGGACTTATGTGTCCATGAATCACAAAGACTGTTGTGTGTTTGGTTGCATGCTTACAGTAGGAGAAGATCAAAGTCTTCTGTATTCAAACAGTCTTGAATGGAAAAAAACACAACTTCCTGGTATTTAATCCATGTTGATAAGAAGCTGATTAAGAGCTATTGTTCTATTGTCTGGCTCAAAGTAACGAATCAAAATGTCGCTACTTCCTGTATGGAACCAACGGTGGACATTGTCAAGGAGGTGCAGGGGTCCAACGCAGGGACACGCCCAACAAAAGGGTAAAATGGTTCCATAAATCTAAATGGTGTCAATCTGCTGTCGCCTGCACTTCAAGGGCAACGCTACTACAATGAATTAAGTGCATTAAATCGCCACGAGTGGCTGCTGATTAAGTGCATCAGGGGCTCTGATGAAAAGCATTAACAAGATTAAACAAATTCAAGGGTAGTGACCTCTTTGGGAGACCTCTTCCTCTTAGAGACGACAATAAAGAATCGTCCACGTGTCTCAAGGCACAGCGGCATAACAAACCCGTTTTATAAGCGCTTGCGTCATCAAATGAGATCCATACCAAGGACACTTCTGCCCATGCAAAGATAGTAATACTCTGTTTTGGTTGACAGTGTATTCATGGATTGTCAACAACTGTCATACTTACATGTGGCTCATGGAGTAATATGCACCCGCAAGGTTATTCCTTTTGACATAATAGGTCTTTGAAACGGAAAAAATTACACTATTTCATTTTCTGTTCATGTTATTATATGTTATCAAACTAAATATCCAACGTTTGATGGACATAAATGCATAAAAGCACAGGCGAAACGGTACACAATCACATTATAATATATACTCAACCCAATGTCATCCCATTGGGTTGAGTTTTTTCTTGCCCTGATGTGGGATCTGAGCCGAGGATGTCGTTATGGCTTGTGCAGCCCTTTGAGACACTCGTGATTTAGGGCTATATAAGTAAACTTTGATTGATTGATTGATTGATTGATTGATTGATAAGTACCTCGGTTGGATTTGTTTTCCCCTTATTGGTTGAAGTGCAGACACCCAGTAGTAAATAGATGGATGCATTGGGGATTTATAATGTAGCTTTTGAGTTACTCGTATTTCCCACGGTGTACTTTTTTTGGGTGTGATTTCCCTCTGTGTGGTGTGCGGTGACCAGCTAGCTATGTGCGGCCTTGGAAACACTCGAGACAAAAATGGTACACTGTGCTTAGCAGAACGCAGACTTTCTTACCTACCTAAAGATTTAATTTTTTCACCGGGGTTGGTTTGTGTGTTTGTTATAGGGCTGGGCGATATGGACGAAAAAGTATATCTCGATATATTTTTACTTAAACTCGATATTCAATATATTTCTCGATATAATTTCTGGTGAAAGTATAGATATAAAGATATTAATTTTTGAGCGATATTCACTGAAATTGAAGTGAATGACAACTGTACTGTAAACACTTGTATTAACCCAGTTAGTCAAGATGGGTATTAACAGCACAGACAAGAAACTGTTTAAGTAGTACAGAATTACATAGCATAAACAAAATAGAAAAATATTATTTCTACGTAAAATAAACAACATAGCTGTGCAAATAATACATTTTTGGCAGCATTTCTCGTGCGAAATATGGCAACTGCAGAACAGTTTGGATTTGGGCTTACATGGTAAACAACTCAAATGAATGTTTTATCCAGACGCATACATTTCATTTCCAAATGTGGCCAAGTAGACGCATTGTGGGTTGGACGTTGTCTACATCGCTAAAAGAAAAATCTAAAGAAGAGAATCCGCCTACCATCTTCCACTAGTTTTTTTAATATATAATTTGGTTCGAGGACCCGTCCTATCATGCCTCTGATTGGCCTAATCTCAACCAACCGTGACTTGTTGTAAACAACCAACCAATCATGGATGTTCTTATAGTGCAAGCACGTCTTGGAAGGAGGAAGGGGAGGGGTTTAGTAGCCCATGACAGAGTTTGGGGAGCAGGGAAGAACAAGGAACACAACAAATAAGCGACGTTTGGTAATTTTAACGTGAAATAAATTATATCGATATTACGATATTTTCTTAATTCATATCTTGTTTAAAAATATATCGATATATTTTACAACCTCGTTATATCGCCCAGCCCTATTTTGTTAGCAACATAACTCAAACAGTTATAGACAGATTAAAATAAATACAATTCCTCTTATCTACAACGAGTACGAACAAACTGCACTTACCTTGTCAGCACCACGCTGCGCAGATTGTTCTGGGAGATGTTTTATTTTTCAGACCCAGCCAACGCTAAAGCGCCAGAAAAAACTGCACTCACCAAGTTTTCATTTGATACCGTCACACGTCACGGCATTATTGTGAAGATTTTGAAACAAAAATACCGTAGTATCTATAATATCGTTATATCTCTATTGTTTACTATGTTATTTAATGCCAACATGGTTCTTTGATTGCAGTAAGAATTGGATGTTTGATGTTTCATAAAAGTTTGTCAAATAAAGGCAACAATGGAATTTGTTATGGTCCTCTTCATTTTTAAAAGTATCAAAAAGTATCAAAATACATTTTGGTACCAATACCGATAGCCATATTGCGCATCCCTAAAGAGGAAGCTTTCACGACACCAGAGGGGTTTTTTTAACCTTGAGCTTCTCCTTGGCACTATTGTTAGCCATGACTGCCGCTAGCCAAAGGCTGGACTGCATTGTTTATCGAGTAGACTTGTGACTATATCGCAAGGCAGTTGTATTAGCTACAGAATGTTCTGTATCAAAAAATCTGATGAGAAAAATGTAGCGTTAGGACACCTTGAATAAAAATGTATTCATTTCTAGAAAGTGTTGTATCATCAGACTGCTTTTGGTTTAAAACTGGCCAAGATGTGGCAAACATCCCCCAAAACTTTGTACATAAAAAAATTTAACCTGAAGCTCTGCACTGGCCAAATGACTCAGTGTTACCCATAAATAATCATGTGTGCACGAGGACTTTGCATGCTTTACCTCTAAAACAGGATCTTCACGCCTGCCCAGGGCCATGCAAGAAAGTCAGTACTCCCTTGCCTCCCTCTTTAAGTGCTCTTTGATGCTGCTCTCTAATCAATACTTTGAAGGCTGCATTTACAGAGGATAAATAAAAACCATGACGATGGATCATAGCAACCTCCTAGCAGTGAGTGTTCATTATTATTATCTTTAGAGCTAAACTATGCATGTTTTTTTGCTTTGGCTTAACGAGCTGGTGATGTACATTGAAAATATCAATTAGTATTATTAGTATTGACATCGTAGCTCAGTACTGTACAATGTCATGTCAGCCATTATGATTCCCTCGGTGTGTTGCTGTGTTTACCAGAAGGTCACGCTGAGCCTCTATGTATTCATGAACATGTTAGGAATGGAATCATTCTTTCACCAACAATATAATGATTTATTTCATTGTATTTTCTCATATACAGTATAAGACGGGGTGTCTAATCTTAACCACAGAAAGGTGCAAGCATCTATTAGGGTTAGGGCTGGGCGATGTAGCTGAAAACTGTATCACGATATAAGTGTGTTATATTGGTCAATATGAATAATTACTGATATTTTTATGGCCTATTGAAAATCAGGACGAGGAGAAAAGTACATTAAATATAAACATTTGTATTTAAAATGTAACCTTCCTCTGATTATAATCACCTCAGCAATCAAGGCAGAAAGGAAATGTCAACGTAACCATGAAAAACTCACAATCAATTTAAACACAATCCTAAAATCACATTGAGCACTCAATAATAATCTCGAAAAATTAAGGTGCAAAAAATAGGGAATATGTAAGAAATGTGTAACAAAATAGTGTAAAGTGTAAAAATGTAAACACGGAGAAGCCTCAGTGGAACATTTTTTGCAGGTTTAGTGCCAGGACGTTACTGCTGTGCTCGGGTGAGCACGGCAAAGGTTGTCCCCATTGGTCTGGCTACGGTTCGTTTAAAAAAAAAACCCGAAACACTGCCATACTGTCGAGGTAAAATTTCCTGTTTCATTGCTCTATGCAGCACTCACTTTTACTTAGTCTTCGGACTCCATGCAAAGAATCAACCGTGAGACAACAATATGGCGCGACCAAACGTGATAGTTGATACTGTTACTCAATTGGCTGTTAGCATGTCAGTCCCACTGATGAGTGATAACTTCCTGCGTTGCTCGGTTACCAGAGAGTGAATGCCTTTGTTCATGCAACCAACCTTCCAATTTCTTCCAACATAGAAGATAAATATATAATCGAACATTTTATCAAACATATTTGTTATTAATATCGATTACGTGTCTATCGCAATATATATTGATATTGTTTTATCACCCAGCTTTAATTATATATATACACATACATATATATGTATATACAGCAGGGGTCACCAACCTTTTTGAAACCAAGGGCTACTTCTTGGGTACTGATTACTGCGAAGGGCTACCAGTTAGATACACACTTAAATAAATTGCCAGAAGTAGCCAATTTGCTCAATTTACCTTTAACTCTGTTATCATTAATAATTAATTATATTTATCTTTGTGGAAACACTGATCATCTTAATGATTTCTCACAATAAATATATATAGAAACAGATAAATATCAATATGCAACACTTTATTTTTATATTTTCTCTAAGTGCACATTTTTCAAATTGAACATTTTCAAATGATCACTTCTAAGACAGTCTTGTGAAATCACAATATCCCATTTTAACTAGCTAGCCTCTAACATTTTTTTAACAAATCTTGAATTACTTTGCACCATGTTTGTACAAATAATAACTCATGTAAAATACAAAAGTAAACTCTCAAATTTTTAAATCATGTCACACTTTGAACTGGACACCAAATCTGTTATCTGTTTCTTTGTCAGTTAGTGGGAAGCCTGGCATTGCATGCTGTTAACTAGTGAGTTGTACTCTGGTGTGTAACTTGACACTGCAACTCTGAGTGAGTCTTGCAGATGTGCATCAGTGAGGCGTGTTCTGTGTTTGTTCTTGATGAAGATCATGTCAGAAAAGGCTGATTCAAAAAGGTAAGATTTTTCCTCATTGTTTGCGGAACCTTCTTAATCTTTTGGACATATTTTCACAGCAATCTGGCCTTAAGCTTAATTATGATAAATGTAAAATGTTAAGGATCGGAAATCTAAAGGGAACGTCCTTTTGAATGGAATGCAAAGTGCCTGTTTTGTGGACAGATGGACCAGTTAACATACTTGGTGTTATTGTCCCAGAAAATCTGGAAGATCTAGGCTCAGTAAATTATGATAATTGACTAAGAAAGCTGGACAAAATTATGCAATTATGGAAAGGGAAATCCCTAACCTTGTATGGTAAAATGTCTATTGCCAACTCGTTAATTATTCCTCAATTTATTTATTTGTTTTTGTCATTACCAGCTCCATCACAAAACTTTTTTAAGATTTATGAGCGGAGGGTCTTCGATTTTGTCTGGAACGGCAAACCAGAAAAGATTAAAAGAAAGGTTTTGTACAAAGAGTATGAATATGGGGGCCGTAACTTCTCAACCTTGAAGCTATGTGTCTGTCTTTAAAAGCATCAATTGTTCCAAAGATGTATTTAAACATTGAGTGGTACACAAATGTCCTGTTGGACAAAAAACATGTACTGTATCAAAAGAAATTGTATCCTTTTTTACAAGTGATCCCCTCCCAGAGAGTCTGCTGGGAAACATGGCGGGGTTCATAAAGGAAACAATCCACTCATAGTGGTGTTTTCAATTTTATGTGCCAGAAAAAAGAGACAATATTTTGCAGCAGTTAATATGGATGAACTCTAATATTGTAATAGATGGAAAGCCTTTCTTTTGGAAAAATATGTTTGAAAGAGGAATCATTTTTGTCAATGATATTATCAATGAGAATGGTAAAATTATGAAGTATGATGAATTTAGAGCTATGTATGGTGATGCTTGCTCAAGCTTTTCATTTTATCAACTAACTGGAGTAATTGGGAAAAGATGGAAACAAATAATTAAATATGGAACTACTAAATTATTAGTTTGTAAACCTCTAATAAGAAATTCTAGTTGGCAAAAAGGAACTAAAATAAATAGAAAAATATATAATTTTTATTTAATAAAGAAATCTTTGAAGGCTGCCTCATACAACACAAATGGAAAATGGGAGGACTTTTTTTGACTGCCCGTTGCCATGGGATGCCATATTCAAACTAATCTATAAAACCACTATCGATGTGCAAAATCGTTATTTTCAAATTAAAATTATTTATAACTTCTTACCCACAGGGAAAATGTTAAAATTATGGAATATGACAGAGTCAGATGATTGCCGATTTTGTTGTCAGGAGCCTGAATCCACCCTGCATTTGTTTTGGTATTGTCATATTGTGTCTTTGTTTTGGGTGGAAGTTGAAAAAATGTGTTTAAGGATTGGTTTGTTTATGAAGCTTAATGTGGTTTCTGTTATTTTAGGAGAGTTCATTGACAACCATGATTTAGTCAATTTAATTATAGTACTCGGTAAAATGTTTATTTTTAAGGCCAAAAACAGATATTCACTTAGTATTACTTTCTTTAAAACATTTATTCAGTATTTTCTAACTTTAGAAAGTTACATGGTTGAAAACGATAATGATGCCAAAAAACATTTAAAAAAAGATGAGAAGTCCTCAAAGGCTTATTTTGAAAGTATAATTATGTTTATAGATTATATGATATCTGTTGTTGTGTTCCCTAATTTGAGTGACCTGGACATAATCTGGACTGTACATAAATGCTTATTTTGAAAATGTAATCTTGTTTATAAATTATATGCAATCTGTTGTGTTCCCTAATTTTTTTCTGTGTACATGAATGAAGGTGTGTGTTGCTGAGTCCGACTTGGACATTATCTGGACTGGGCCTGGTTTAAAAAACCCTTTAAACAAATCTAATTTCATTGACAACCTGGTCTGTTGAAGATAAGGCCCTTTTTTAAAAAATAAAATAAAATAAGACAAATAAATAAAAAACATTTTCTTGGATAAAAAAGAAAGTAAAACAATATAAAAATAATTACATAAAAAATAGTAATTAATGAAAATGTTAGTGGACCAGCAGCCTATACAATCATGTGTGCTTCAGGGACTGTGTCCCTTGCAGATGTGTTGTCTATGTTGTGGGAACCAGAATATTGGTAGCAGAAAGAAATAACCCCTTTTGTGTGAGTGGGTGTGGATGAGTGTGCATGGCGGAGGTTGTTTGGGTTGATGCACTGATTGAAAGTGTATCTCGTGTTTTTTCTATGTAGATTTAATTTAAAAAAAAAAAAAAAAAAATTTTTTTTAAAACATTTTTTTTTTTTTTTTAGAACAGGCCCGCGGGCGACTCATCTGGTCCTTACGGGCGACCTGGTGCCCGCGGGCACCGCGTTGGTGACCCCTGATATACAGTATATATATATATATATATATATATATATATATATATATATATATATATATATATATATATATATATATATATATATATATATATATATATATATATATATATATATACACATATATATATATATATATCCATATATACATACATACTGTGTATACATATATATACACTACCGTTCAAAAGTTTGGGGTCACCCAAACAATTTTGTGGAATAGCCTTCATTTTTAAGAACAAGAATAGACTGTTGAGTTTCAGATGAAAGTTCTCTTTTTCTGGCCATTTTGAGCGTTTAATTGACCCCACAAATGTGATGCTCCAGAATCTCAATCTGCTCAAAGGAAGGTCAGTTTTTTTTTTTAGAACAGGCCCGCGGGCGACTCATCTGGTCCTTACGAACGCGGTGACCCCTGATATACAGTATATATATATATATATATATATATATATATATATATATATATATATATATATATATATATATATATATATATACACACACATATATATATATATATACATACATACTGTATATACATATATATACACTACCGTTCAAAAGTTTGGGGTCACCCAAACGATTTTGTGGAATAGCCTTCATTTCTAAGAACAAGAATAGACTGTTGAGTTTCAGATGAAAGTTCTCTTTTTCTGGCCATTTTGAGCGTTTAATTGACCCCACAAATGTGATGCTCCAGAATCTCAATCTGCTCAAAGGAAGGTCAGTTTTGTAGCTTCTGTAACGAGCTAAACTGTTTTCAGATGTGTGAACATGATTGCACAAGGGTTTTCTAATCATCAATTAGCCTTCTGAGCCAATGAGCAAACACATTGTACCATTAGACACTGGAGTGATAGTTGCTGGAAATGGGCCTCTATAAACCTATGTAGATATTGCACAAAAACCAGACATTTGCAGCTAGAATAGTCATTTACCACATTAGCAATGTATAGTGTGTATTTCTTTAAAGTTAAGACTAGTTTAGAGTTATCTTCATTGAAAAGTACAGTGCTTTTCCTTCAAAAATAAGGACATTTCAATGTGACCCCAAACTTTTGAACGGTAGTGTATACATACATACATACATACATACATACATATATATATATATATATATATATATATATATATATATATATATATATATATATATATATATATATATATATATATATATATATATATATATATATATATACACACACATACATACATACATACATACATATGTATATATACACACATGAGAATGTTGAAAGATGGCACCTGATGGCCATAAGACGTAACTGCAATTTTTGTAAATATATAAATATAGTGTTCATGTATGAGATCTAGGGCTGCCAATTATGGCCAAAGTAATAATTAAGATTATTGTTATCAATATTGAAATCATGATTACTGATTGTTAGGTAAAGCAGTGTTGGGGTGTAAACGTAATACCATCATGTTATTTGTAATGTCTAGTAAAAAGGCTATAGATAAATGTTACCCATATATCTAAAGACAATTTTTATTTTTTTTAATCTTTATTAATATCAACTTGTCAGCTTTTTGTCATTACATGATGCCTTTATCTCTATTTTTACATCTAATAGAAAAAATTTATGTACATTTATATCTACATGTAGATGCTGTATCGGGACAGATCCATTAAGAGTTTGAGCAGAAATATGTCATGTAGGAATTAACTATACACAATAAAACATTAACAAAATGCTTTGTCACATGAATGGTTTTTGAAGTAATAACTTTGTGACATGAAAAAAACACAAGTAATGAAAAAAAACATGGTGTTTACGTTTTAATATCAAAATGAAACACAAAGTAGTTTGGCTAATGAAGATGAAGTGTAATAAACAAGCTTTGTTCTTCCCCAAAGCCTCCTTGTGGTTTAGTACAACAGTTTGGCCAACCAAAATACAGAGGAGTGAAACCTCTTACATCGAATACACAATCTTCACAGCCTGCGTTCAGTTCGATGAGATGACAAAACATTTGAGCTAATATTTATGTTATTTGAACACTGATACAGTTTGCAGTTAAACAAAGGACGAGTGAACATCTCAGTAAGCAAACTAAAGACTTTATAAACAAGTTGTGACAACGTTCCCGACACATCGCCTGCTAAATGTTTCCTCACCTCCTTAGCAGCAACAGCAGCTGAAGGATGCTGTATTGAGAAAATAAAAGCAACATCAAATATTTGTTCTCCTTCGCTGTATACGTTTAGTGTGGGGACAAGTGTGCCTGTCTACAATATTGTCCACACCTGTTTCAATCTAAACACAGCAGTGCGCTTTTAAGCGCACGCCGGGAAGCGACGGAAAATGACGTTAAACCAAGTGCTTGGCTTCGTTTACTCTGAGGGGAAATCTCCGGAGCAAAGTCTGTGTCGTTAGTCCGCCATGATTATCAAGCCAAACGATGCTAGTGTGCATGCGCCTGACTATGTGTTGCCTAAAATGCATTAATAAATTAGGTGTTTTTGATCATTAAAAAATTAGACGGTATTACTAACCATCTGGAATTTTATCGCAAATTATCATTATACCGTTTACATGTTGATAACAAGGGTATTAACAGTATATGATCGACACTAGACGGATTATATCGATATTTTTAGAATTAATTATTTATTCTTCTTTTCTTTATCGTTTTTGTTAATGTTTGCAAATTCCGGCAATAACCCTGGACACAGGAGAACATTGAGGGTTAAAAACTAAAGTATTTAAAATAGTAGTAGATGGTAGTTTTTACTTGTGTTTAGTTAATGTGTGCTATTAACTTTGTCTTGATCATAGAATTAATTGTATGTAATAAAAGAGACTAAAAAACTACTTTAAATATTATGTTGGTATTGTTACACTGTCAATAGCACTCACCATAAATACATTTTAACCTTAACAGTTATTAATACATGTGATCGATATTAGCTGATCTCACTCATGAATGATTGGTATGGCAATCAGCAGCATAAACATGTTTTGCTAGACCCAGAAAGGGAAACCAGCCTAAACAAAAGCTTCCCATTCGACTCCACCCAAGCTCTTTACTAAGTGTAGACTGAAAAATGTCCCTTGAGTAAATGTTTTACATTTTAATGATTAGTAATCATTAAAATGTTTTATATTCCAGTTTTTTCTTTTTCATTTTTGTGCTTGGTAATGTTTACTTGGGAAAAAAAAACAAGAACATTTCCTCCAAGCAGTCATATTTGCAATTCCTCATCTAAGCTATCAAACATGAATCACAGAGCTTTAGCCCAAAACTCGTTATATTTTCTTTATTGCTTTCTGTCTTTTTTCATTATCGAGTGAAAGATATGTGTTTGTTTTAGCACTAGCAGCATCAGCACGGAATTTACTGTCATTTTTATGTGCTGTAATCTGTTGATCTGCAATTCAACGTCAGTCAACAGGATTCATAAATGTAGACACCAAATATTGCTTGCAGGTCAAAAATGAAATGATGTGATTATGAGACAAAGACAAAGACACAACATTTGAAAGGTGGAAAAAGTGGGCGAGTACAGTGCCGATCTAACAAAACATTCTACATTGTCCCACAGTGCATCAAGAACATTTAGGGTGCAATCACACTCGGCTAATCGCTCCATGACTTAACACCTACAGTTTTAGTGGGGGGCACTGAGCCACGCCAAAGCGCGACACACTTCCCCTCCATTGGCACGACTGATAGAAGCAGGCCATGTACACGCACTAAATGGAACAAAGTCATAGAAGACTGTGTTGCAATCGGTCCTCGCAGGTTCTTGATGATAACCAATACGTTTCATAATATGAATGCAATGCTAAGACTCAAAGTCATTCAAAGGTCAAACCCAAAGCTGCTTGCTCACCCGCTACTACATAACTCTGTAATAATGACGTGTAAATCAGTTTGGAGTGTGTAGGTGTGTGTGTGTCCTTCTTGAGACATCAACAAGGAAAAATACCTCCCATTTGAGGACCGGTGAACAAGTTAGGACAGAAATCATTGCCCCAATACGGAAAACCAATGCATCTAAAAGAGAATGTCTCATTTGCACCCTGGTGGTGAAATCTATCAAAATTAGGGTGGTCCCAAAAAAGGAAAGGATTTTTCAAATTGACGATGTGTTGGTTTTAAAAGTGCTCCCCCTCTGGTCAACTTATGAAATAACAAGTGTGTGTAAGAAATTAAAATGCGGCCCTTTGGCATAAAATTAATTAAAAAAAAAAAAAAAAAATGTGTATATAGAGACACACTGTAAGAACAAAGTAAATAATGAAGATTAAAAAACAATTACAAACACAAAAATTAACTAAAATCTTACCTTTTTTATATTTGCATAGTTTGTATATATTATTAATGTTGTAAATACAAATCTCTATATATCTACAAAAGGTGGTCCTAAAGAGGTAGGCATTTTTCGGGGGTCTCAAGAAGGTATCAAATACAAGAATGTGTGTGTGTGTGTGTGTGTGTGTGTGTGTGTGTGTGTGTGTGTGTGTGTGTGTGTGTGTGTGTGTGTGTGTGTGTGTGTGTGTGTGTGTGTGTGTGTGTGTGTGTGTGTGTGTGTGTTGTTTGGATCGTGTTTTCCTTTTTTCTTTGTGTTAATAATCACGTTGGAGCTTAGGGTCCTATGTTTTCTGTGTAATGCAGACAGATTCAGGGAATTGGCCAATAAAAACAGAACCTACAATTAAACACCGTAGTTGATGTAAGGTGAGTGAAATGTGGTTTTCTTAAGGAGAAGGAAGGTTTGCTTAGTGAAATCATGTTTACAAGGATGCGTCACTCCCTCACAAACACCAAAACTAAACTTCTCACTTGCCTCCGTGTCAGTACTTTAGCCGCCCTGTAGCCTTCTTAAGCCAGCACTTACTTAGACCTCCAAGAAACCGCCTTGAACACGTGTGCCTAAAAACTAGGGAATTCATATTTGACTCCAAAGAGCTGAACAGTTCCCAAATGACTTTTCCATTTTAGCTTTTTAAAACATTTTCTGACTACTTGTTGTCCAAAAGCCAGGTGAAAGCACAGAAAAACACGGTGCTAATGCTACTGCTAGCAGATGATGTCAAAGATTAATTGTAGTATCTTAAATATCGTCATTGTTAAATTATTGATGTGAAGTGAAGTGAAGTGATTCATATCAGAATCAGCTTATGTGGCTGTGCCGTTTAATATTTCTACATTGACAAATAATAAAGTTACAGCTATTTTGGCTAACTATACTGGACCTCGATCATTTACACAAGTGATGAAAAATACAAAAAACAATTAAAAAACAGCTAATATTTACGTGGAGTAGCAACTGATAATAATAATAATAATAATACATTTATTTTGGGAGGCGCATTTTAGGGCACTCAAGGTCACCGTATATTTCATAAAAGCAATATGAAAAAAAAAACATTTAAGCAAAGCAACAATTAATAAGGACATTTGATGATCAAAACAAAACAATGACTGTCATCTTTATGAAAATCAATATTTAAGCGTATTAGGCTTCTCTTTGTTTGTTTTCTGCAATCCTTTTTAGCATAGTCATAGTGCAGTTGTTCTCAAATGGGGGTACGCGTACCCCTGGGGGTACTTGAAGGTATGCCAAGGGGTACGTGAGACTTTTTTAAAATGTCTGTCAAAAAGAACTGTGAAAAGAAATGCAACAATGCAATATTCAGTGTTGACAGCTAGATTTTTTGTGGACATGTTCCATAAATATTGATGTTAAAGATTTATTTTTTTGTGAAGAAATGTTTAGAATTAAGTTCATGAATCCAGATGGATCTCTATTACAATCCCCAAAGAGGGCACTTTAAGTTGATGATTACTTCTGTGTAGAAATCTTTATTTATAATTGAATCACTTGTTTATTTTTCTACAAGTTTTTAGTTATTTGTATATCTTTTTTTCCAAATAGTTCAAGAAAGACCACTACAAATGAGCAATATTTTGCACTGTTATACAATTTAATAAATCAGAAACTGATGACATAGTGCTGTATTTTACTTCTTTATCTCTTTTTTTCAGCCAAAAATGCTTTGCTCTGATTAGGGGGTACTTGAATTTAAAAATTGTTCACAGGAGGTACATAACTGATAAAAGGTTGAGAACCACTGTCATAGTGTAATGTTGGAAATTTCTCCTCTCCCTTGATATCCTACAGATGTCTTAATTTAGAGGGCTCTGCGGCCCTCAGACTTTACCTGACGGATAATTCGGACACCACTTGATAGACGTAAACGCGTAAACCAAAGGATGAAGGCTTAAAAACAAGCGGGAAGGGGGAGTATTTGGATTGAGCCCAAGTCAAAGACTGAATTCCAGTTGTCCCTTTTAAAGGGGAACTGCACTTTTTTAGGAATTTTGTTTATCGTTCACAATCATTATTAGAGACAAGAAGACACATCTTTTTTTTTAGGGTTTTAAAGATGATTAACAAAACGCTTGCAAGATAGTGCTAATGGGAGTCACTGTTATAACCTTCAGGTGTTTCTCACTCTTTCTTGTCTCTACTTCTCACAGAGACATAAAACAAGCGCACGTCACATACTGTCGCTCGTGCAACGTCATACGCTCTCGCGGAGCAGAGAGGTAGCGGCATGGGTAACGTTAGCTGTGGTGCTAGCGGAGTGGTGCGAGTGGTAATACGATAGAGAGGAGGTGCGAATCTGGTAACAAATGAAGGAATAATTCATTCCCAAGAAAACAGCACGGGGTCCATTGTCTGGCGGTGATTTGGCTTCAAGCGGGAAGATGTTGAAAAGACAACCGTAATATGTCAAGTAACAAAAAGTAGCAGCACTGCTAATTAGTAGCATCATTTGAAAAGTCACCCGCTAGAGAATGAAGAGTGCTTGAAACTCTGCATGTCAACATCTCCGTTCGGTGCCACACCCAACAAAATGCTGAAACAACCATTTCCAGATCAACACCGTATGAAAAAAATAGTCAACAACAGAAGGAGATAACGTCCGCAGGAACCTACCACATGCACTATTTGATTTCCTATTATGCAGCTCATTTTTATTTGACAGTTATTGAAATATCTTGTGTGACATCATGCACAAAAGTACACTTTATTTGTTTTAAACTATTGTAGTGGCGTTCTGTACAAAAAGTGCACTTTAAGTTAGTGTTGTTTTGATATGTCATCTTAGTGACATCATGCACAAAAGTGCACTCATAGCTTGTTTTAAAATGTCTCTGACAATCTTGCACGTTCTGTTTTGGAAATTACATGAATGTTCGTGCCACTGCTTAATAACTGTTTAATAAATACAGTTTTGGTAAATCGACTTAGTTGTGATTTCCCTCTCTGCATGAAAGTTTAAAATTAGCATATATTAATGCAGTATGAACAAGAATGTTTTAATGTAGACACAGAATCATCATACTGGTGTGATTATATGCATCAAGTGTTAATTCAAGGCTAAGGCAAAATATCGAGATATATATCGTGTCATGGCCTAAAAATATTGAGATATTAATAAAAGGCCATATCGCCCAGCCCTAATGCTCCTATACAATTATTTGCACTTAGAAATACTTTTTTGTAGTAATAAATATGACTACAACATTTAAACATTATGTTTGTGTTCAATTACAGTAAGTGGGTTTATCCTAAACATTTGCGACACTTCATTTTACACATTATGGCATTTTTACCAAGCTTTTTTTTTTTGGGTGGGGGGGGGCATATACCGCAATAATATCGTAACATTGCCTTAATACCGTGATAATATTGTACAATGAGATTTAAAGGCCTACTGAAATGAATTTGTTTTTATTTAAACGGGAATAGCAGATCCATTCTATGTGTCATACTTGATCATTTCGCGATATTGCCATATTTTTGCTGAAAGGATTTAGTAGAGAAAATCGACGATAAAGTTCGCAACTTTTGCTCGCTGATAAAAAAAAAACCTTGCCCCTACCGGAAGTAGCGTGACGTCACAAGCGGTAGTGCTGCTCACAATTCCCCGTTGTTTACAATGGAGCGAGAGATATTAGGAGCGAGAAAGTGACGATTACCCCATTAATTTGAGCGAGGATGAAAGATTCGTGGATGAGGAACGTTAGAGTGACGGACTAGAATGCAGTTCAAGAGATATCTTTTTTTGCTCTGACCGTAACTTAGGTACAAGCTGGCTCATTGGAATCCACACTCTCTCATTTTTTCTATTGTGGATCACGGATTTGTATTTTAAACCACCCCGGATACTATATCCTCTTGAAAATGAGAGTCGAGAAGGCGAAAGGGACATTAACAGTGACTTTCATCTCCACGACAATACATCGACGAAGCTCTTTAGCATGAGCTAAAGTGATAGCATCTGTCTCAAATGAAGATAGAAACAAAATAAATAAATCCCTGACTGGAAGGATAGACAGAAGATCAACAATACCACTATCAGGACACACCGAACCAAACACTGGACATGTAAATACACGGTTAATGTGTATTCGACGCCTGTCGAAGCCTAGCAATGCTGTAGCTAACGACGCTAACTTAACAACGGGACCTCGTCAGAGCTATGATAAAAACATTAGCGCTCCACCTACGCCAGCCAGCTCTCCTCTGCTCATCAACACCCGTGCTCACCTGCGTTCCAGCGATCGACGATGCGGTCGGCGGCCCGGAGACGTAGGAAGTCAAGGTGAGTTCGCCGCTAGCGCGTCTGCTATCCAACAAAGTCCTCCTTGTTGTGTTGCTACAGCCAGCCGCATACACCGATCCCACCTACAACGTTCTTCTTTGCAGCCTCCATTGTTCATTAAACAAATTGCAAAAGATTCACCAACACAGATGTCCAGAATACTGTGGAATTTTGTCGAAGAAAACAGAGCTCTGTGTATTGTGTCCAAAAGGGTCCAAACACTTCCGTGGACCTCGCGACGTCACGCGCATACGTCATCCTCCAAAGGCGTTTTGAACCGGAAGTTCCCCGGGAAATTTAAAATTGCACTTTATAAGTTAACCCGGCCGTATTGGCATGTGTTGCAATGTTAAGATTTCATCATTGATATATAAACTATCAGACTGCGTGGTCGGTAGTAGTGGGTTTCAGTAGGCCTTTAATACTGTTACATCCCAAGTTATTTATAATTGCTTTAGAGAACAGAGTGAGAAAGAAACAGTATCTTGTAGGGCTGTGAATCTTTGGGTGTCCCACGATTCAAATCAATATCGATTCTTGGGGTCACGTTTTCGATTCAAAATAAAAAAAATTCAATTCAACACAATTCTCGATTCAAAAACGATTTTTTTCCCGATTCAAAACAATTCTCTATTCATTCAATACATAGGATTTCAGCAGGATCTACCCCAGTCTGCTGACATGCAAGCAGAGTAGTAGATTTTTGTAAAAAGCTTTTATAATTGTAAAGAACAATGTTTTATCAGCTGATTGCAATAATGTAAATTTGTTTTAACTATTAAATTAACCAAAAATATGACTTATTTTATCTTTGTGAAAATATTGGACACAGTGTGTTGTCAAGCTTATGAGATGCGATGCAAGTGTAAGCCACTGTGACACTATTGTTCTTTTTTTTTTATTTTTTATAAATGTCTAATGATAATGTCAATGAGGGATTTTTAATCACTGCTATGTTGAAATTGTAACTAATATTGATACTGTTGTTGATAATATTGAATTTTATTTCACTACTTTTGGTTTGTTCTGTGTCGTGTATGTGTCTCCTCTCACTTGCTCTGTTTATTGCAGTTCTGAGTGTTGCTGGGTCGGGTTTGGTTTTGGAATTGGATTGCATTGTTATGGTATCGCTGTGTATTGTTTTGTTGGATTGATTAATTAAAAAAAATAAATGAATAAATAAAAAGTTAAACTTCTTTAAAAAATAAATAAATAATAACATAAAAAAATAGATTTTTTAAAAATTAGAATCGATTCTGAATCGCACAACGTGAGTATCGCGATTCGAATTCTAATCGATTTTTTCCCACACCCCTAGTATCTTGATTATTCCGCATGGAAAAATTTACAATACTTACATTTTGGAATTGTTGAATCGCAAACACAACTTGAAAAATGGACGCTTAGGAGACCACCTCCACAAGTGCATTGTTAATTTCAGATATATTCTCCCTATTGTGCTGAATTCTACCGTTTACAGCACAATCCCAGAAAACACACAATTAACAGCACCTCAAAGCAGCGGCTATGCCAAATATCTTCTCATTTTGCTAGGATGCCACGACTGTGTCTTTGAGTGGCATCTAGTCAACCAAAAGCTTTTAATTGGACCAATCATCCATAACATTGACTTGTCTTGAGAAGCGCGCGGCTGTTGAGGCAGAGCCGTCGCCTTCTCCCAGCCGCTCCGCGCCGACTACCAAGCGTGGGACAGATGATGTGTTGAATCCCGGAGTGATTAGCCGTTACCTGGGGATAGGTTTCACCGCTCTGGTAAACACACTTGGGTTGGGTTTGAAAAAAGCTTTGACAATAACATGCAGCAACTGTCAGAGCTCCAGCGTGCAATGGTGTTTGACAGATGAGCAGACTCGCAGGTATTGCCATGACCCACACGCAGATTTGTACTTTTTACATTTAGCTAATTCAATTGTTGATCCTGGCGTCACACTCTCATGGTCATCGTTCAGGACGTGTGAAACTATTTGTTTCTGAAAAATTAAACTGCCAGAGGAAAAGGCCACGGTATTCAAATCCCAAGATAATTAGGCTTCTCATACCAGGAGGCTTTGAATGTGTGTTAAAGAAGTGAAACATTTGCATTCCCCAAAGGGGAACGTGCCAACAGGATCGATAGGCCAGTCTTTAAAGTCCATCCTAGAACCCCCTCAACCCAGCACAATTCTCTCGCTCCTGAAATCCTCTGAAATGAACTCACACCAAATGTCTTGTGTAGCTGCACGGTTTTACACCAAGCCATCATCACACGGCTTCATTCCCATCCTGCACTCAGCATCACATGAAATACTTTTGATTGCTATTGTAAAAGCTTGGTTAAATAACAATGACCACGTCACCACCGTTCTCTCCCCCCGCTTCCCTTTGTTGCCTTTACAGCCTTTTTTTCTTTCAGCTCCCAATAGAGGGTGGAAGCTTGTGGGAGAAATAAACACATCGTCCGTCTCATTGTAGGGGAGAGAAAGACTGAGACACCCAACGTTGACTTTGCATCTGAAAGACATTAGTAAAATGTAATATAATCGTTTTATATCAATTCATAATTGTATTTCTGATCACGTGTTTTACATGCACAACAATGTATGAGAATTTCTGAACTAAGGTTGTATGGTGTACCGGTATTAGTATAGTACCGCGATACTAATGAATCATATTCGGTACTACACCGCCTCTGAAAAGTACCGGTCCGCGATATGTTACTGCATATGTCAGCAGCTAAATTAGGATCCTTTTTTTTTGCTTACTTACTAATAAAAGACAAGTTGTCTTATATGTTCACTATTTTATTTAGGACAAACTTGCAATAAGAAAAATATGTTTAATGTACCGTAAGATTTTTTTGTTAAAATAAAGCCATTAATGCAATTTTTTGTGGTTTCCTTTATTTAGAAAAGTACCAACAAGTATCAAATAATTTTGATACCGGTACCAAAATATTGGTATCGGGACGACACTAGTCAGAACTAAATATCACCAAATAACCACCACAAAATAAGACAGTATTTTTGCTCCGGAACTAAGACTGAAAAAGTCAGATTCAAAAGATTTACACATGAAAACCAACATGTTGGTTGGTTTGTTTCAGTTTATTTCGAACATGTGTCGCAAATAGGGGTGTAAGTTTAAAAGTTTAAGATTGTTTAAAAAGAGATTTGATCGATTTTAATCGATACTAGAAAAAGGAAAACATTGGATTTAAAAACTGCAGACTTTATATGACACTTTTAAAAATAGGGATCTTAAACGTTAGGTGTATTTTGCCCGTCTGACACCATCAAAACAGTGGTTAGAGTGTCCGCCCTGAGATCGGTAGCTCGTGAGTTTAAACCCCGGCCGAGTCATACCAAAGACTATAAAAATGGGACCCATTACCTCCCTGCTTGGCACTCAGCATCAAGGGTTGGAATTGGGGGTTAAATCACCAAAATGATTCCCAGACGCGGCCACCGCTGCTGTTCACTGCTCCCCTCACCTCCCAGGGGGTGAACAAGGGGATGGGTCAAATGCAGAGGACGAATTTCACCACACCTAGTGTGCGTGTGATAATCATTGGTACTTTAACTTTAAATTAAGCTACAGCACGATTGCAAAAGCAACAACAAATACAAATGACACAACACAATTACTTAAAGCCGCAAAACAACTTGAAGTCACAAAAGACGTGTCTAACAAAATGGAAGTCTCAGCGGAGCAAGTTACGGCGACGCACCGACTTCAGGAACACAACACGAAGTGTGTCACACAACACGCAACTGGGGGTCAAGCAAAAGCAATTTAATCAGAAAGAAAGAAATGGATCGTTTCAGATTGAATTGTTCTGTTGAAAAAAAATTAGATCGTTCCTGAATCGTATCGGCAACCACAAATATTGAATCGAATCATTAAAACAAATTGTTACACCCCTAGTAGCAAATTACTTTTCCCCTTTTCTTCCCGTCACTCACAAACACTCCAGTGACCAAGGCCTCATTTATGAAGGTTGCTACGTACAAAACAAGAGTTGAAATATGCATCCGTAACTTCCTCAGTAAACGTTGGAATTTTTTTTTAAATTCTACGCGGAAAAAGTTGCTTAATCGGAAATCTTTCAGACACGAGAATCGGCGCTGGTGTAATCACAAAGAAAGCTCACACTCACATAAAAAAAAAATATGCACAATAAAATACAAAACAAAACATATTTCACGCTGTATAGGCATTCCTCTAATTCTGGATGTAATATATATTTATTTGTCAGAGCCTGAATATGAAAATATAAAACTGTAGTTATAGTGTACATACACTGACAATGTGGTGGGTCATTGAAGGGTTGTTTAGTTTGATCATTTTTAATTGAATGATAAAAATGTACAAATATGTCGGGAGGTACATCTTTGACTTTGTGCGCAGCCAAGCAATGAAAAGTATATTTTAAAGGCTGAAGACCAATAATATGGATTGTAGAACAATATTTAATTAAATACAATTATGTTATTGAGAAATGATTACATATATCGTTAAAAATACATGCAGAATTTGGGAGAACAATTGGAGTGAACATTTTTGGATATCACGCGGCACTGCTGCATATGCACAACCACTGTGTAATTTATATTATTATTATTTTAACCACTCAAATATTTTTGTTAGATTAAAGAGGACCTACAATGTTTTTTGAACATTTTAAAACCCTTCTTTGTAGTGTATGAAACATGCTTTAGATAAGCTTTGTGTTTCAACTTTGCATACATTTTGCACAACAGTAACTTTTTAAGCCATTTTTCGAGTCTAACTGCAAGCTGGCCGTTTGTGGAGGTTTTCCCAGATTGCAATTGAAACCACGCTCCACCCTCTTGAAAAGTATCAAATTTATCTTTTAAAAATGCACACTAAACATATATCTTAAAGTTGTCAGCACTATTTTCTACCAAACACATTTGCAAATAATCTTCAAAAACATTGTATTGATTTGCCGGTCATATCTTTAGGTACACCTGCACACTCGCTGATGACTAGCTGCATTAAAAAAAAATTGTTTTCGGCAGAATTTACGTCACTGCATGCTGCATGTCGCAGTTATTATGTACATGGCAAGATTATATGAAAATATTACTTCATCCTACCTTTTTTTGAGGCTCCTCATTGCTTGAAGCAGAGGGGAGGAGCTCTTCTCCCTGCGATTGAGAGCTAGACTTGGGCTTAATTCGAAAACCCTCCTACCCCCTTGTTTTTGTCCTTCCTCCTTGGTTTTGCACTTTCACGTCAATCAAGAGGTATTCAAATTATCCGTCAGGTAGGGGGGGGGAAGGGCTCGCACACCTCCCTACACTATCGAGTGCGAGGAGAAAGATGGCAGACCAGAAACCCAGATAAGCGTACAAATGTAAGTCCATCCATCCATTCTCTACCGCTTGTCCCTTTTGGGGTCGCGGGGGGTGCTGGAGTTTATCTCAGCTGCATTCGGGCGGAAGGCAGGGTACACCCTGGACAAGTCGCCACCTCATCGCAGGGCCAACACAGATAGTAATAAGCGTGATTAATGATTTTCATTCATAATAATGACACTTGTGGTTTCAGTCAGATTTCAAACCTTTGCTACTGCACGTAAATATTGGCTTCAAACACAAATACACAATGAAACAAAAACATCTTCTAAACTGTCTTCTTAATATAGACAAGCAAAAGAAAATAAAAGGAGCACAAGCAAAGCCGAACATCTATACAACATTTGTCGTATCTGCCTTACGTCACTGCTGGTAAACGGCGGGGTTGATGAGATAGCGAGACTCGCGCGACATCCGTATTCATAGGGGCGTATTTGAAATACTTCGCCATGGCACCAGATGCTAGAGCCAAGGGGAATCAAATTGAGCCTGGGCCTATAACAAATTTTGCTTGACGATATATTGACCTACTACGAATTATTGCCATTATTTTTATGAGACCAAATTAACCATTGAAGTAATGATAATACATAATAATAATGCATGTATATCCTTTCAAATGCAATAAACTTGTATTTTTTGTCTGTTTTAACATTGAAGTCGGAATGAAAATGTTTAAATCTCAGAGTTAAACAAAACAAACAAATAAGCGGAAGAAGATGGATGGATGAATGGATGGATTTACTTTGTTAGCAAATTGTTACGCTTGGACAAAAATTACAACTAAAAGCAATAAAATATCTTAAGTATACACAACAATAACAATAAATAAAATACATAAATAAAGTAGTGGGGCAGCACGGTGAAACAGGGGTTAGTGCTGGTGCCTTACAATAAGAAAGGGTTTGATCCTCGGGCTTGGGGTCATTCTGTGTGGAGTTAGCATGTTCTCCCCGAGACCACGTGGGTTCCTTCCGGGTACCCCGGCTTCCTCCCACTTCCTAAAACATGCACCTGGGGATAGGTTGATTGGCAACACTAAATTGGCCCTAGTGTGTGAATGTGAGTGTGAATGTTGTCTGTCTATCTGTGTTGGCCCTGCGATGAGGTGGCGACTTGTCCAGGGTGTACCCCGCCTCCGCCCGAGTGCAGCTGGGATAGGTTCCAGCCCCCCCCCCCCCCCCCCCCCCCCACACCCCAGAGAAGGACAAGCGATAAAATATGAATGGATGGATGGATAAAGTATTGTCAAATGAGGCTGCACTTCAATATTGAACATGGAGGCAGAGGTCGAGTTGTAAATTACTTAACTGACAATCAAGTTAGGACTTTCTTAAACAAAAGTGCAAAGTAACAATATAAGCATTTCAGTTTAAACAGATGTATTAACAAGTCATATGCAAAACAAAATTTAGTTTGGCAGATTGCGAGTGAGGAATACAGACCGGCATTTTTAAAAACTGCTAGTTTTATAACAGTATTAAATGTCAGCACGTCTTTGGCAACGTATTTAACCATACTTTCTGTGAGCACACACCATTTTGTACTGTTTTGTTTCCACTGACCTGGTTTGTTCACCAAACGTAAAATGAGTGTGGACTGTCGAGCGTGTTTGAAGTGGGTGTGCAGCTTTGTTGTAGTCTCGCATATTTGGCAAACTGGCTTCTCGGTGTTGATAGGCTCCAAAGGTTTAAACTGAAATATTGCCACAGGGTTTCGTAATCATTTTGTCCATGTTAGCTGCTACATGCTAACTAGCTCCACTGTGTGATGCTAGCGGGCCAGCGGCCCCACGTCGCTGCACAAAGAGTCGAATACATTTAATAAAGACAAGATAATTCACCCCCTTCTTTTCATTCTGTCATGGTACAAGCGCGTGTGGCTGCTAAAAGCAACAAAAAGTGTGACTGCTCTTGAAGCATGTACATAGCGATTCATCAAAGCTGGAAAACTTACCGACTTTATTTTCATTTATCGTTTGTTAATTGACTTATTGAATATTGGCCCACGCTGACATCCGCATTGACATCATCGTGCAGCCAGACTGCAAAACCTTGCAAAAAGGCATCCAAAACTGTATGCAAGCTCACGCCTAAATAACTTTATGATTTGATACTTAGATATTGTTTAACACAAGTATCCAACATTGTTACAAACAACACATGCATAAGCCAGAAAATACCAATTTCATCATAGGTGCCCTTTAACAAATATTATGCAATTATCTTTTATGCACGCCAATTGCCCACTAGAGCTTTCAAGAATGCTCCTGACTACTACTTATGTTATGAAAAACAATGTCTGCTTTGAATTACTTAACAAAATAAAACATACTAATAATAAAAACATTATTTGGACAAAGACTTTGGACAAACAGAAATTTTAAACATGTCTTCTTCATCTTAACAGTTCTGAGTCACTTTGGAGTTGACACTCTTTTGACATTAAAATTCTATTTTTTTAAATTATATATGACTTACTTAACCCTCCTAAAATACTCTTGTTACAGTGACGACTTAATAAGCACCAATCTAAAAAAATATCCTTTATTGACAGTCCAACATGTGATCCTTTAACTCATCACCATATTCATGAGCTAATTGGCATCGACCATTTATGAATGAATGTGGAAGGGTTAATAGGATGACACTGGGTAGAAAAAAGGGTCTCCTGAAGAAAGGGTCAATGCTGTATATCACTTAAAAACAACCTGATGTTTTGATATCAGAGTTTTTCCAAAGCAATCCTTTTTCGAATGACAGTTCCATTTTTCATGTCATAGGCATGGAAAACAAACCACTACTAAAAAACAATGTCCACTCTTCCAGAATCCAAACAACATCAGCCCACTTGAAAAACACATCAATAAGCAGTTTAGGGGCATTTTATACCTACAGGTGGCGCTATAATCCTCAAACTGTAATTTCGATTTCAGAAACCAAATGAAAAATAAATCAGTAATTGCAACTTCAACAATGGCTGATACAAAATTAAGTGCTCTAGACCAAATAGTTTTAACCAGAAAGTCTATTATTCATAGACTATCTACTGCATAATTTTGGAAAATTAGGAGAAGAAACACACTCCATGTTCAGTGTTCCATTTAGTGGATTTAGGACCTGATCTACTAAGATCCAAATACCAGGCGCTAAACGGCGCGTACAAACTATAAAATAGCGTGTACTAATAGTGGGCGTGTTGCCTGTGATCTTCTAAGATTGCGTGCACAATTGAAAAGTGGTGCAAACGGCCTTATTATAAATTAGGTTTTTGCCTACACTACTGGCATTACGTGCCCTCCAACCTGTGTGCAATTTTGTTGAACCAACAGCACACATTCATAATATGGAACACCTTTTCTGCAGTATAGAATTGCAATCTAGAGAACAGAAACTATTTTTAGCACACTGACGGTGCACTCTATTGGCAGGCAGTGCACAATCATCCAGCAGTGACAAAAGTATAAAATTATATTGCTGAATAGACAATATGTACTGGGAGACAAATATATTGTACATACAAACACACATACATACAATTATTAATAAATATTAGGGCTGCAACAACTAATCGATTAAATAGATTAAAATCGATTACAAAAATAGTTGGCGATTAATTTAGTCATCGATTCGTTGGATCTATGCTATGCGCATGCGCAGAGGCAATTTATTTTTTTTATTTTTTTATTTTAATTTTAATTTAATTTTAATTTTAATTTATTTTTTTGTATAAACCTTTATTTATAAACTGCAACATGTACAAACAGCTGAGAAACAATCAAAATAAGTATGGTGCCAGTATGCTGTTTTTTTTCAATAAAATACTGGAAAGGATAGAAATGTAGTTTGTCTCTTTTATCCGATTATTAATCGATTAATCAAAGTAATAATCGACAGATTAATCGATTATCAAATTAATCTTAGTTGCAGCCCCAATACATATATACATACAAACATAGGTACTTGCGCACATACATAGGTTCCGTATTGTTCGGACCATAGGGCGCACCAGATTATAATGCGCACTGCCGACGAGCGGGTCTATTGAGGTTTATTTTCATACAAAAATGAACATATCGTTTGTCTGTCAGCTGTTGGCTGCTCGAGTTTGTAATATTGCCACACCGCCTGTTTTGATAGATTAGTCTTCCATCGGTGCAATGGTCTTCTTCCATTTCCGGTGAAAAAGAGGCGAACAAGAAGTAATTTCCGTGTAACATTTGCAAGCTAGAGGACTTATTGGTTTATGTGCGCTCTATTTAGGTCGTAGACCCAAGCTTTCTTACAAAACATAGTTATAAGTACTCTCTGATACCTCCAAAAAGTGCAGTATCGGCATCGGAACATCCCTACATTTAATTAAATGATTCTTTGCAAACCACTATAGTTTAAGAATCACTGGGCAAGAAGAATAGTGGAATTCCGCTAAATAGCGGACATCTGGGATCCCTACAATCATATTGCGCATGCTGAGTTGTTATATTTCCATCCTCTCCTCCTGGTATTGTGGGCGCTCTGATGATCAGCATATATTCTGGATAATCATGAAGACAGACACGCTAAATGGATTGCACTCTTTTTTTCTGTTCACTTAAGAAACACAATCCTCTGCGCACAATCTTAGTAGATCAGCTGTGCCTGTGCTATCAAGTTTGCATGTGCTTTAGTAAACGCAAACCTTTAGTAGATCAGGCCCATAGTGTGTGTGTGTGTGCGTGTGCTTGTGTGTTCAGTGTTTTTTCACGGACCGTTGGTGTGGTGTGTTGTACGGCTGCCAATCAGAGGAACAGATGACAGACACCCAGCTGTGACAACTGCCGAGTGATTTCTCCCCAAAGACAATCACCAGGTGTTAGTGGGACTGGTAAGCACTTCTGCAGGTTATATTGTGGAGGAACATGTACAGTATGATGAATAATTAAAATTTCTTATTGCAACCAAACTTTTTATCGACACCTTTTTTATCGTGTTACAAAATGTTAAAGACAGGAAGTAAGCAAAGTATCAGTAACTGCTGAGACGTGGAGAAGGGGAAGGATAAATCATTTTTGGACATATTGAATGTGTAATCATGTGATGTTCTTTGATATTAATGAAACAAAATATACAATTTACACATTAGATGGCGATTCGGTAATTTGTCGTGCCAAGAACCGTGTGAACACCGAACACAAAACCCGGTCATTTGTCACTCATCTGCCATGAATCCGGAGAACTGCGAGGAGCTGCCAAAAAAATTAATCATGTTTAATTTTTCATGATGGTCTTGGCGGTTTGAAAGGGGGCATGTCCAAAAGGCCTTTCACTGTGTAAAGAATGGCAGAATCTGTGTTTGCACTGCAAGATGCATGATAATACCGTGGTAACACCGCCATAATTTGCCCGTCACATTTTCCTCCCGGACCTTCACGATGTAAATTTGACAACTACACTGAGGCCGCGGAGTTAAACAAGAAGAGTCTCACACGGTGGCACTGCGGTTGATGAGTATAGGTGGAGGACTCCATCACTTGTCTGAGAGATCTGTTGTACTACCGCGACAAACTGTGTTGGGGACGTGTCCAAAACTTGTTGAGAAAGGCTTTCCGCCAGGTTCACAATGGTTTGAGAAACACCATGAACCGCTATCTAAACCGGCGATGTGTGAACACCCCTTTAGAATAGTGGATATTTCAACAATTCCTTTTGGAGTTGTCTGATTCGACGTTCAACCTCGCAGTGGAATCATCAGACATTTAACACCCTTATCCCTCTGCAGTTGAGTACCCGAGGACCCAGCGTACAGCAGGTGTGTTGGCAGGATGTTCAAAGATGGGGAGATCATTCCCCCGCCAGACCGCAGCCCCACCGACCAAACACGGATCCTTCCAGAATTGTCAAGTAAGCACGAAAAACAGGGAGTTTAGAGTCCAGTATAAAATATGTACAAGAGTCATGGCATTTATTGAAAGCACATCATTGTGCAAAGTACTGCATAGATTTTTTGGCAAAACAAAGAGTTGTTCTGAGAATTGTGAAAGAGTGCTTGGATGCTGCTGCTAAGGCTTACTTTTAGGTAAACAATCAAGCAAATCCAAATGCCAGCTATAATAATACCAAGAAAAGCAAACTTTACCAGAAGAAGTGTTGACCTTGATGTCCTTGACAACAGAGTTTATCTGCCTCTTTGCAACTGATTGTTGACTGTGGGCAAAATCGAACGACTCAGACTGGACTATTTTAAACCCTTACGTTACCATTACCAGTGTATTTGTTGATTTGCTGCGTGCGTCCTGGCAAGGCATTTTTTCAAGTTAATTGTGAATTTGCATTTAACAGCCTGAACAGCTGCGTGCTGAAAACAATGTGTTTGTTTTGTTTGCTTTTGCAAATGACATTCACAGCAATATAACATAAAAAGATGGAAAGGTGCATTTTTAAGCTTCTCCACTGCTGCCAACAATATGATTTATGCAAAAGACGGAAAGGTGTATTTTCAAGCTTCTCCACCGCTGCTAACAATATAATTTATGCAAAGGTTAAAATCCAAGTCATCCACAGAGCATCTCTCAAAGCCTAGTCATATACATTTTAGCGATTGTCATTATAATTTCATGGTTCAGGGCGGGGGAAATTAGCTCCACGGACAGTATGGCCTCCCGCTAATGTGCTTTCTTTTTGGTGACTGCCGCCTGAAAGGAAAGCAATGAACACAATGCAAACACATGCCCTGTTGATCCACAACAACACAATGCAGGAAGAAGGAGCCCGAAGGTTCCATTGTTTACACTCTCCATGGGGCAAAACTGACTGACAGCTCAGCTGTAAGCAAAGCTGACAGAGTATCGCATCGCAGCAACATTGTTTAAGGGGAAAGAGGATGTGCAGACTGAAGGACACAGGACATTTATTGATACAGCCAAGTCTTTGAGTGAGTGGATGTCCTTTAGTGACAGCGTGGACATTCATCACGTTGGTCAAGAAGTGCAGGAAATAAGTGCATTTGATTCCCCGCCAGTGCTTTTCCCTTGTTTTAGAGCAGCCTTGCTTGTCCACTTCAGCGCGCATGTGTGCGTCTTTTGTAGCTAGGACAGATGAAATGATTTGGAGTGAAGTGGCTGTGAGTCATTTCTAAATGATTAAAAAGCTACTGTGACCAGCAGAGTCCCTTGGCTGAAACATCAGCCTGAGCTTCACCGCACAGACTGCCTCAGTTTTTTATGTAAGTTAGACAAAATAAAAATCACGATTGATGTGCAGCTACTGAAATTAGCACTTTTGTTTTTAATTAAACTCATTTGATGTGCCACTATACTACAGATGGGAAGCTCTCTACTTATGTCCAGTGGCCATTTCGGCCATTTGTCACATTAAGCTCGAAAACAGTCCACAGTCGTGCTAGCCAATTTCATTTTGATCAAATCTGGTAGCCTCTGGCACGTCTCTTGTGTGCCTCTTTCCTTTTGATCCATTACGCCTATGTGCTATATGGATGGGAATGGGGAAACGCTTCCAATTTGTCTGATCTACTGGACTAGCGTGCCTCCAAGCTTATGGATTCCTATTATCAGTGGTGGCGGCGGTTTTCTGACAGTTGCACAGTAAAAGACAGAAACATCAAACTATTGTATTTTTACAGTGTAAAGCTGTAACAGAAAGAATTGGCCCAAACTGCCAAATGATTCATTCAACTCAGGGGGACAAAGGCTGAACAGACAGAATTGGAGGACTAATGTGAAGGCGGAACATTAAAATGGACGCACAAAGACGACTGGAATGCTGACTGCAGAAGACGCCAGCTCCATATAATGCAACATCAGGGAACTTCTTTCATCCATCAGAAAGACTGAGGCCCCGTTTACACTAAGCCAGATAAGGTAATCCAGGCTAAATCACACCTAACCTTATCCGTGTCCACACACAACAATGCCACCGTTTAAGACCCCCGCCCCCCTCCGTCCGCCGGCGCAACGCGACCTAGTATGCATTTGCGGAAAATGCACACGTCATTTCCAGTATTGCTTTGTGTGCAAGTTCTTAAATTAAATTTAACTTATCTGAACAATAACCAGTGTTGTGGTATTTCAATTAACTGGAATCCAGTGTGCTGTGGGGCCCGGTTGTATAGTGAATCACACCTGAGCCATCATAAATTAATCAAATCTTTAATAAACACATGAAAGTACACAAAGAACATTTTACAACAATCAATCTCGGGATCTAGATACAGTATGTGGTCAGGACACTCCTCACTCTTTTGCCTTCACCTTCATTGTCCAGTCGTTATTGGTGACTTTATATACTCTGGACCTAGACGTTGACATACATGGCGGACAATAACTGATAAAGTCTGCTTTGCCAATCCAAATGCATTTGCTGTTTTCTGTAGTTTTCCCTCGACGGCCAGGTAATTCAAAGCACGCGCTACCTTTTTTATCACATCCACAGGACCTCGTATTTTCGTTGTCTCTCCATCGACAAATGGACAAAGTTTTCCGCTAAGTAGAATCACAGCTGACCTCGACATTCGAAAGTTTTCTTGCCGTCTGAGAAGTGTTGTATCCAAAATAGCTGCAATCGCTTTCTCTTAAGGTATTTATGTGTGATTTCCACAAGCGTCTGTACAAGTAGAAGAAGGAGAAACACGGCATGTCTGGATGACTCGCCTTCATATTTCCAGTGGTTAGCTCAGAGTTACGAAACCGATTTATTATGAAGCTGGCTGTGGCGCGTTCTTTCTGACGTCACCTCCTGTGTGGGGCGCGGTCTCTCTGGTGTCACTTCCTCTCCGAACTCAGTTTGTAAACGATTTAAGGAGTCCATACAAAGCTAAGTGCCGGGGATTCAAGAAATACACGGCGCACAGCGTAAATATTTAGACCCACAAAATTTGTCCGGGGAGGGGGACCTTAAGCGCTGGTTTAGTGTGGCTGAAAAGGGGCTTAGGCTAAATAATTATTAATTTAAGGGGTTAAACGTCTTAGTGTAGACAATGCCTGAGAAGCTAACTATGCAGTGTTTCCCACACATTCATTTATTTGTGGCGGCCCGCCACGAAAGAATTACGTCCGCCACGACTCGGATTTTCTTAATTTTTATTTTCGTGATTTGAATGCATTTATTTTGAAAGGACAGCTGGAGAGAGACGGGGGAGAGGGGAGAGAGGGTGAGAGGGGGGATTGACGCGGAGCAAAGCGACTGTCAGGTGGGATCGAACTGGGTCGCCGCAGCGGGTGCTCTACCAGGTGAGATAGGTTATAGCTGCATCGCTCGCGGCTCGTCATATATTTAACGTTAATCCGCGATTTCACCGAGCGTTTCACTGACGGTGAGCAGCCTGACGCTGCTTCATTAACACCGCCGCTCGCTGTTTGACTCGGGGGTCGGGGCAGACGCACGCAGTAACAGTCACCTGTTACCATACCGACGAGCTAACGTGTCCAGGTTATAACCCTGTTGTCAATAAACACACGTGGAGGCGGTGCTTCAGATACTAATACTAATTTGATAATGTAGTAGTTATCTTTTGTGTATTCATAATGTAAAATGGATGGATGGATGGATGGATGGATGGACGTTTAAAACAAAACTGTTATTATTAATTAGTAAGTATACATTTTTTTAGCCTTTTTAGAGAAAATCATATCATTGTGGTAAATTATGCAAATTACTCGATGATGTCATGGTGACCACGCCCATAGCCACGCCCCCACCGCCACAGGTATCTTGGCAGTTTATGGGAAACACTGCTATGGGTATTTGGGGATGGCAGTTATTTGTAGGTGATAAATTGAGAACAAGCACTGATTACAAGGTCACTATTTAAAAATATATGCTATGCGTAATGGGCTTAATATTGTGGAGCCATACAGTAATGTTCAGCACCTGCAGACGACAAAGCAGCAAAAGTGCAATAAGAGAATACAATACGTTCAGGCAGTTTCAATTCCTTTCACAGCCAATAACATCTCAAGCTGGCACCAATAGACTTTAAAACATCGCACACCATAGCTCCATCCCCATTTAATATACACTACTTCCCAGGAAATATGCACACATAAATTCATGCACACAAGTGTTTAAAGTTGCAGCAAATGTTTCTCCCAATTGACCATTTATTGGCGAGCACAGGCAGCTGGTGGAGAGACACCAGACAAAAGTGCTGAGGCCATCCATTTAGGATGATGGCAGCTTAGCATATGTTCCTAACGCCATTTTTAACATCATGAGGCAGCAAGATGCGCTAGCCTCCGCTCTACATGTTGGAGTGATTATCCAAAGAAAGCCAAGACGAAGTGTGGACATAAATACGCAGCTGCAAACATTGCAAATGTCCTAATGGTAGTGTGTCAAAAGCTTATTAATGACATCAGGGTTTCCTTCCATAGAGGGCGTTGCTTAGCTCCTCCACATCAACAAAAGTCACCAAGCGCAGTATTAACACATGCTTAACACATGCAAGAGAGTCTTAATACATTGTTGGCATGTTAACAATATGAACATTTCTTCGGTTATTGTGACCAAAACGATCACGGTTATTATATCATGGTATTGTTGAATGTGTTCAAAATATGTTTTTCTTCTTCTGTTTTTGTTTTATTTGTAAAGGGTTTGGAGTGTTTTCTAAAGATAAAAGCTGAACAAGGGTTGCATGATTGGTTGATGTGACGCCACACTGGTTCAATATAGTTTAGGTTAGGTTAGATTACTTGATTAGTACCCAAAGGTAAACTTGTTTTGCAGCCAGCAAGATCAGGACATCCATTTAACCATACAGAGAAAGTAACATCTTAGATATGCAATACAAAGGTCTACCACATAACAAGCATCACAAACAATATATATAGCTATATTGCTGAGAGAGTGCAGCCTGTAGGTTCAATGTACACCATCGATTATCTTAGTTGACAGTAATGAGACAGTAATGTGTTTATGCAAGTTTATATTGTGTTATGTTGTTTGTAGTGGTTCAGGCTTTGTCTTGTATTCATGTTAGCATTTAAAATAGCTAGCATTAGCACACAACTTGTTTCTCCAGTAAATGAGCAGTATCACCAGTCAGTCAGTTTATCAAAGTACGGTTATCAATCACAGTTATCATTATTTTAATTCAAAACTGTAAATATTAAACCTTCGGGGTTTTACTCAGTTTATTAAGGGTGCCAAAAAAATAGATTTTCGAATTAATTGCAATCCTTATTTGTAACAATTCTTAATCGATTAAAAAAAAATCAAAAATGGATTAAAAACATAATAAAATTATGTATATACAGTATATATATTTATATATATATACATATATATACACACACACACACACACACACACACACACACACACACACACACACACACACACACACACACACACACACACACATATACATACATACATACGGTATATATATATGTACACACATATACTTATACTATGGTCTTTTTTTAATCTGTCCTGTCTAGCCACTCAGGCAAATTGTTTTGTTGATGTAGATGATATTATCTTTTGTACAGATTTACTTGAGAAAAGAGAAGTTTTGGATACTTCTCTTGCCTTATTTGTATTTGACTTTATTAAATGTTTAGGTACTTTTTTTTTTTTTTTAAACAAAATCAGTTTTCTTGGTTTCTTAATTTATTAGAGCTGTTTATCTATTTTATGGTACAGAGGGAATTCCTCTGTACCAAAAAGAACATGTCCCTGCTGTTGGAGTAACAACCACAATAGTACCGGTATACCAGTATAAAAAAAAACCTCTGTAGGCAGACAGTTTGTGTTCTTTTTGTTTGTTTTGTGAAAAAAAAAACATTTTGTTCCTGAAATAATCATTAATCTTGTTTTATGTCTTGGTACACATTATTTTAGAGTACCTCAAATTCAAACTATACTTTAATGTATGTTCATTCAATATAAGATACATCATTTGAGTTCTAAAAACTCCACAATCTGGGTCACAGCTTGCCGTTTGGTGAGAAGCACTGATGTATATGAACAATTAAAGGCCTACTGAAAGCCACTACTACCGACCACGCAGTCTGATAGTTTATATATCAATGATGAAATCTTAACATTGCAACACATGCCAATACGGCCGGGTTAACTTATAAAGTGCAATTTTAAATTTCCCGCTAAACTTCCGGTTCGAAACGCCTCTGAGGGTTGACGTATGCGCGTGACGTATGCGCGTGACGTCAATCATTGAAACGGAAGTATTCGGACACCATTGAAGTCAATACGAAATAGCTCTGTTTTCATCTCATTATTCCACAGTATTCTGGACATCTGTGTTGGTGAATCTGTTGCAATTTGTTCATTGCATTATGGAGAAAGAAGCTGAGCAAGCAAAGAAGAAAGTTGTCGGTGCGAAGTGTCTATTTTGCGAGGGAAGTCAGCAACAACACGTACACAGCCGGTGCTTCTTTGTTTACATTCCCGAAAGATGCAGTCAAGATGGAAGAACTCGGACAACAGAGACTCTTACCAGGAGGACTTTGATTTGGATACACAGTTGCGATAACGTGAGTACACAGCTGCGCTTCCAAACATTTGATCGCTTGCTATAACTAGCTCGAGCTAGTAGCTAGGAGCTAGGAGCTAGCATTAGGATTAATTTGTGGCATATTAAATATAAGCCTGGTTGTGTTGTGGCTAATAGAGTATATATATGTCTTGTGTTTATTTATTGTTGTAGTCATTCCCAGCTGAATATCAGGTCCCACCCGCGCGCTTCCAAACATTTGATTGCTTGCCCGTACGTGCGTGTCATGTACGTAACTTTGATTAAATATATAAGCTTTATGAACCTTGGGTTAGGTGAACGGTTGTTTGGGCTGAGTGAGTGTGTGTGTTATGCAGGTGTTTGAATTGTATTGGCGGGTTATATATACGGGATCCCGTCCATATTACCCGCTCGAGCTATAACTAGCTCGAGCTAGTAGCTAGGAGCTAGCATAACAAACACATAGGTGTTTTTATGCGGGATTAATTTGTGGCATATTAAATATAAGCCTGGTTGTGTTGTGGCTAATAGAGTATATATATGTCTTGTGTTTATTTACTGTTGTAGTCATTTCCAGCTGAATATCAGGTCACCCCCGGCTCTCACAGCATCTTCTACTCCCCACTAGTCCTTCACTTGCACTTTCCTCATTTAAAAATATTTCATCCTCGCTCAAATTAATGGGGAAATCGTCGCTTTCTCGGTCCGAATCTCTCTCACTTCATGCGGCCATCATTGTAAACAATAGGGAACTTTGCGTATATGTTCAATTGACTACGTCACGCTACTTCCGGTAGGGGCAAGCCTTTTTTTTATCAGATACCAAAAGTTGCGATCTTTATCGTCGTTGTTCTATACTAAATCCTTTCAGCAAAAATATGGCAATATCGCGAAATGATCAAGTATGACACATAGAATAGATGTGCTATCCCCGTTTAAATAAAAAAAATTCATTTCAGTAGGCCTTTAAATAATACTAATATTTATTTATCATTTGAAAGTGTCGTTTATAAAAAATATTAACTTAAGGGAAAATGGATGGATGGTTGAAATAAAAGTCTTACAGTTTTCATTACACCAATGACACTTTGTTTACTGCAGAAAGTTTGTGATGACAAGCAAAAAAAAGGTTCCAGGTACGGAACTTAGCGTAGGTTAACTATACTGTTGCACCTCTAGTAAACACAATTATATATATAAACAACATGACAGTTGTCAGCTATAAGCATATATTACCTCCATCAAACATGTTGGAAATGTCTGTTACAAAATACTGCAGTAGTAAAGAAGTAGGGATGCGGTAATCGGAAAAATCCTGCACGAGACAATCCGCTTTAATAAAAAAAATAATAATAATAAATTGTGATATTAATCGAGATCGTATAGTATGAAAAATTTTATTGTAATCTTTTTTTTTCCGTATTGCTCAGCCGTACTGGAAAGTGCTTGATTTGATATGGAGCAAAGCTTGTTTTTTAAAAGGGGAACCACACTTTTTGGGGAGTTTTGCCCATCATTCACAATCCTTATGCAAGACATATGTTTTGTTTTTTTAATGCATTTTACATAGTAAATAAATGCGAGCAAAAGTCCGCTTTCAAGGGGACTAATGGGAGCCGTTCTATTCTGCCTATAAAGCGCTTAAAAAAACATCCAAACACCTCCATTAAGGCTTTACTGCATATACATGTCAGGGTTTCCTTTAAAGGCCTACTGAAATGATTTTTTTTTATTTAAACGGGAATAGCAGATCCATTCTATGTGTCATACTTGATCATTTCGCGATATTGCCATATTTTTGCTGAAAGGATTTAGTAGAGAAAATCGACGATAAAGTTCGCAACTTTTGCTCACTGATAAAAAAGCCTTGCCTGTACCGGAAGTAGCGTGACATCACAGGAGGTAATATTCCTCACAATTTTCCTTTGTTTACAATGGAGCGAGAGAGATTCGGAGCGACAAAGCGACGATTACCCCATTAATTTGAGCGAGGATGAAAGATTCGTGGATGAGGAACGTTATAGTGAAGAACTAGAGGCAGTGCAGGACGTATCTTTTTTCGCACTGACCGTAACTTAGGTACAAGCTGGCTCATTGGATTCCACACTCTCTCCTTTTTCTATTGTGGATCACGGATTTGTATTTTAAACCACCCCGGATACTATATCCTTTTGAAAATGAGTCGAGCACGCGAAATGGACATTCACAGTGACTTTTATCTCCACGACAATACATCGGTGACACACTTAGCTACTGAGCTAACGTGATAGCATCGTTCTCAAATGCAGATAGAAACAAAATACATAAATCCCTGACTGGAAGGAGGGATAGACAGAAGATCAACAATATTATTAAACCATGTACATGTAACTACACGGTTAATAATTATCAGCCTGGTAAAGCTTAACAATGCTGTTGCTAACGACGCTAAGGCTAACTTAGCAACTTAGCAACCGGACCTCACAGAGCTATGATAAAAACATTAGCGCTCCACCTACACCAGCCAGCCCTCATCTGCTCCTCAACAGCCGTGCTCACCTGCGTTCCAGCGATCGATGGCGCGACGAAGGACTTCATCCGTGGGTTTGGCGGCTAGCATCGGCTAGGCGTCTGCTATCAGGGTAAGTAGTCCTTGTTGTGTTGCTACAGCCAGCCGCTAATACACCGATCCCACCTACAACGTTCTTCTTTGCAGCCTCCATTGTTCATTAAACAAATTGCAAAAAATTCACCAACACAGATGTCCAGAATACTGTGGAATTTTGTCGAAGAAAACAGAGCTCTGTGTATTGTGTCCAAACACTTCCGTGGACCTCGCGACGTCACACGCACACGTCATCCTCCAAAGGCGTTTTGAACCGGAAGTTCCCCGGGGAATTTAAATTTGCACTTTATAAGTTAACCCGGCCGTATTGGCATGTGTTGCAATGTTAAGATTTCATCATTGATATATAAACTATCAGACTGTGTGGTCGGTAGTAATGGGTTTCAGTAGGCCTTTAAAGAAATATCCGTCTGAAAACGTCTCGGTATGATGACGTTTGTGCATGACGTCACCGATTGAACGGAAGTATTGGGGCACCATTGTGTCCCAATACAAACAGCGTCTGTTTTCATCAAAAAATTCCACAGTATTCTGGACATCTGTGTTGGTGAATCTTTTGCAATTTGTTTAATGAACAATGGAGACAGCAAAGAAGAAAGCTGTAGGTGTGATCGGTGTATTAGCGGCTGGCTACAGCAACACAACCAGGAGCACTTTGAGTTGGATAGCAGACGCGCTATCCGACGCCAGCCGCCGACCGCACCGATGATTGGGTGAAGTCCTTCGTCGCGCCGTCGATCGCTGGAATGCAGGTGAGCACGGGTCGTGATGAGCAGATGAGGGTTGGCGTAGCTGGAGAGCTAATGTTTTTAGCATAGCTCTGTCGAGGTCCGTAGCTAAGTTAGCTTCAATGGCGTCGTTAGCAACAGCATTGCTAGGCTTCGCCAGGCCGGACAGCATTAACCGTGTGGTTACAGGTCCAGGGTTTGGTTCGGTGTCTCCTGATAGTAGAAGTAATAGTAGTATTGTTGATCTTCTGTCTATCCTTCCAGTCAGGGGCATGTTTCTTCTGTTTCTATCCGCAGTTAAGCACGATGCTATCACGTTAGTTCCGAAGCTAAAGTGCTTCACCGATGTATTGTCGTGGAGATAAAAGTCACTGTGAAAGTCCATTTCGCATTCTCGACTCTCATTTTCAAGAGGATATAGTATCCGAGGTGGTTTAAAATACAAATCCGTGATCCACAATAGAAAAAGGAGAAAGTGTGGAATCCAATGAGCCCTTGTACCTAAGTTACGGTCAGAGCGAAAAAAGATACATCCTGGCGTCCTGCACTGCACTCTAATCCTTCACTCTCACTTTCCTCATCCACGAATCTTTCATCCTCGCTCAAATTAAAGGGGTAATCGTCGCTTTCTCGGTCCGAATCGCTCTCGCTGCTGGTATAAACAATGTGCAGATGTGAGGCGCTCTTCAACCTGTGACGTCACGCTACTTCCGGTACAGCCAAGGCTTTTTTTTATCAGCGACCAATAGTTGCAAACTTTATCGTCGATTTTCTCTACTAAATCCTTTCAGCAAAAATATGGCAATATTTTATATATTAAGAAAATTTCATTTCAGTAGGCCTTTAAAGGCCTACTGAAATGATTTTTTTTTATTTAAACGGGAATAGCAGATCCATTCTATGTGTCATACTTGATCATTTCGCGATATTGCCATATTTTTGCTGAAAGGATTTAGTAGAGAAAATCAACGATAAAGTTCGCAACTTTTGCTCGCTGATAAAAAAAAGCCTTGCCTGTACCGGAAGTAGCGTGACGTCACAGGAGCTAGTATTCCTCACAATTCCCCATTGTTTACAATGGAGCGAGAGAGATTCAGACCGAGAAAGTGATGATTACCCCATTAATTTGAGCGAGGATGAAAGATTCGTAGATGAGGAACGTTACAGTGAACGACTTGAGAGGCAGTAATGGACGTATCTTTTTTCGCTCTGACCGTAACTTAGGTACAAGCTGGCTCATTGGATTCCACACTCTCCTTTTTATATTGTGGATCACAGATTTGTATTTTAAACCACCTCGGATACTATATCCTCTTGAAAATGAGAGTCGAGAACGCGAAATGGACATTCAGTGCCTTTTATCTCCACGACAATACATCGGCGAAATGCTTTAGCTACGAGCTAATGTGATAGCATCGCGCTTTAACTGCATATAGAAACAAAAAAAATAAACCCCTGACTGGAAGGATAGATAGAAAATCAACAATACTATTAAACCGTGGACATGTAAATACACGGTTAATGCTTTCCAGGCTGGCGAAGGTTAACAATGCTGTGCTAACGACGCCATTGAAGCTAACTTAGCAACTTAGCAACCAGACCTCACAGAACTATGTATTCTCTCCTTTTTCTATTGTGAATCACAGATTTGTATTTTAAACCACCTCGGATACTATATCCTCTTGAAAATGAGAGTCGAGCACGCGAAATGGACATTTAAAGTGACTTATCTCCAAGACAATACATCGGTGACACACTTAGCTACTGAGCTAGCGCGATAGCATCGTTCTCAAATGAAGATAGAAACAAAATAAATAAACCCCTGACTGGAAGGATAGATAGAAAATCAACAATACTATTAAACCGTGGACATGTAAATACACGGTTAATGCTTTCCAGGCTGGCGAAGGTTAACAATGCTGTGCTAACGACGCCATTGAAGCTAACTTAGCAACCAGACCTCACAGAACTATGTACTCTCTCCTTTTTGCTATTGTGAATCACGGATTTGTATTTTAAACCACCTCGGATACTATATCCTCTTGAAAATGAGAGTCGAGCACGCGAAATGGACATTTAAAGTGACTTTTATCTCCAAGACAATACATCGGTGACACACTTAGCTACTGAGCTAGCGCGATAGCATCGTTCTCAAATGAAGATAGAAACAAAATAAATAAACCCCTGACTGGAAGGATAGATAGAAAATCAACAATACTATTAAACCGTGGACATGTAAATACACGGTTAATGATTTCCAGGCTGGCGAAGGTTAACAATGCTGTGCTAACGACGCCATTGAAGCTAACTTAGCAACCAGACCTCACAGAACTATATACTCTCTCCTTTTTCTATTGTGAATCACGGATTTGTATTTTAAACCACCTCGGATACTATATCCTCTTGAAAATGAGAGTTGAGCACGCGAAATGGACATTTAAAGTGACTTATCTCCAAGACAATACATCGGTGACACACTTAGCTACTGAGCTAGCGTGTAGCATCGTTCTCAAATGAAGATAGAAACCCATCAACAGCCGTGCTCACCTGCATTCCAGCGATCAACGGCACGACGAAGGACTTCATCCGTGGGTTTGGCGGCAAGCATCGGCTAGGCGTAGTAAGTAGTCCTTGTTGTGTTGCTGTAAGTATTGTAATGCCCCGCAGTGGAGAAGGAGTCACACAGACGAGGAAGCGCTGCTCAATCGCTTTATTAAAAAGCGGTAACTGGTTGTATTTCAAAAAGTAACGCACACACATACACGAGCTGCTGTTAGCCAAAACTCACGCTCACACACACAAGTTCTCCGCCAACTCACTTGCGCATGCGCGTTCCCCAAACCCTTAAAGACAGTACACTAATGCAAATATCACAGATATTACAGTATTGTACTTAGCCGCTAAGACACCGATCGATCCCACCTACAACGTTCTTCTTTGCAGTCTCCATTGTTCATTAAACAAATTGCAAAAGATTCACCAACACAGATGTCCAGAATAATGTGGAATTTTGTCGAAGAAAACAAGAGGCTTTTCTATCGGGTCCGATGGGGTCCAACCACTTCCGTTGCTTTTGTGACGTCACGCGCATAAATCATATCCAAAGGAGTTTTTTAACCGGAAGTGTGGCGGGAATTTTAAAATTGCACTTTATAAGTTAACCCGGCCGTATTGGCATGTGTTGCAATGTTAAGATTTCATCATTGATATATAAACTATCAGACTGCGTGGTTGGTAGTAGTGGGTTTCAGTAGGCCTTTAAGGTAACTGAACATGGCACAATCATAGTCGCCACACCTTCAAAATAGTTTTTTTTTAGGTGAAAACAAATTCAATTATTTATAATACATTGTAACATCCATAAGAAGTCAAACGTCTGACGCTTGCTATTTTTAACTTTTATTGAGCATATTATGATAACAGTTCAAACAATTCTAACAGATGTTACTTCCCATGCAAACACTTTCGTCTCCGTGCTTCCCCAGACACACACCAACCTCATTCTCCGCCAATGCACATTGAGGCACGGACGGTGTTTGAGTTATTGGTAAAAATAAATATCAAATCAAAACCACACGAACATAAAACATTATCACCAGCAGGTTGTTACACTACGAATGGATATATATATGGCCTATTATTTGCGCACTATTAACTAGTAATGCATTGAAACTCAGCCACCAAAAAAAGACTTCGATAAACAAAAACAGCTCTGCTGAAACAGGATAACGTGATGACGTAAACAAGACACATGCAATTGTCTGGAACGTAGTCAGCATGTCTACGATGTAGACGTAACTTCAATATTATATCCCAGATATACTCACGGACAGTGATCTACAAAATGTGCAAATCTGAAGAGGACAGTGGCAGCTTTGAGGGAGAGAAAGTAGCTGGAGAGAAAGTCGCTGGAGCAGCAGCGCAATGCAAGTGTGACGTCATGCTCGCTGCAGCTCGCTTTTCGTCAAGGGCATCGAGGGACAGAAGTAGAGTCTCTAAACACGAGTACATCCTATAATAACACCAGAAAAAAATGCTAGATTTGTTGCTCGTTGTTTTTAATGAAGAAACTGTCACTAAAAGTCTCTAGACACATGAAAAATTCTCAACAAAGTACATTTATTTATTTTACAATAAACAGCAACACTTGAAAATAGAGCAAAACGATATAATATAAAAAATATATACTAATTATAAAACAGATTTTCTTTTAAATGTATGTACTTTTAAAGAAAATCATATCATTATAGCAAATTATGCAAATTTGACGACGTCATGGTGACCACGCCCCTGACCACGCCTTCACCGCCACAGACAATCTTGGCAATCTATGGGAAACCCTGCATGATGCAAGTATATATGTAATGTTGTAACAGGCACAATAATAATGAAGTTAAAGTTAAAGTACCAATGATTGTCACACACACAATAACATGTAATATTTATGTATTTTCTCATTTTAAACAAGTCTTTCTCAAATAGTGGGGCGGGCCCACCCTGGGGGGGTGCGGTGCAATGCCGGGGGGGGGCCCTTGTGACCTCGGGGAACATGCTTTTTTTGCCGTACCAGACTATGATGAAGCGTATGTAGCACTTGGCTTCACAATAACCACGGTGGGAGAGGAGGAAAGACCGGTGTGTTGTTTCCTTTAATGTTAATAAGCTTACAATGTTATGCAGAGATATAGTTATAACAATTTTATGGACAAATTAGTCACGGTGGAGAGTGGAGGGGGGCGCGAAACATTTTCTTCTCCCTAGGGGGGGCGTAACAGAAAATATTTGACAAGCAGTGCTTTAAACATACACCAACGTATTCATTTCCCAAATTAATAACACAATAATTCATGAAGTTAAGCTCATGACGCAGTAAGTTAAAAGATGCGGACACATTTGTTAGTGGATACTTTTTAATGCTCTTCTGCCTTGGAGATGTTGTATGTATGCAACTATAAATATTTGACACTTGTTTATATTGACAAATGTGCTGTGTTAGACTGCAATATTGTTTCATTATAATTAGGGCTGGTCGATATGCCGAAAACTATATCACAACATACATTGATATATAATTATTGATACTTTTTATGACTTATTTAAGCCTGCCAATAAATATAGTGAAACAATTTCCAACTAATTAAGGGTGCTATTTATCAGTGGAGAAGGTATTTGGTAGCCAGGTTGAATGAGCACGACTCATGTACTAAAATAGTTAAAGTAGATTTGAAGGTAGTTGCAGATTTGAGACACTAGATGGCAGTAATGTATACGCTATTGAACACTACACAGACGAGTTTGAGAAGCTACTCATTATAAACGGACACATTGGAAGTGTCAGGATGTTACCGCACGTCTGCATTAAAACCAACAAAACTAAAGACAAGTTTCTGTTATTGAGTTGATATATCAAGAAACCACAGTTTCCCTTCTCACTCCATGCAGTGAATCCACAGCAAGACAGAAAGACAACGCATACACACTAGTGTTATAAGAGTAGCATATAAGTGTGTGTGCTCCTTTAAGAATGGCAGTGTGTACTTAGACATCTTATAAGTAGACGCAGCATTGGCTGCTGTGACGCGAGAAATTCGGCCGCCATCTTGAAGTGGTGATGAGGAGCCGGCAAGCAGCCTAAACGGACAGTTGACAGGTAGAAAACAAAGATGCCGGGCTGGTGTTCAGCGTTTCCTGCTCAAATGAGCGGACTGTTGAAAATAGGAATCGGGGGATTACTGTTCACAAGTAAGATTTAACGTTATCGTACTATTGGTTGTATTTTGTGAAAAGAATATTACAACAGAGTTGAGAAGGAGCAAAGATCTTCAATAGTACTGAAATCGTAGCCGCTAGCAAACAAGAGTATGACCATAATAGAATTGCTTGTCAATGAAATTCATTAAATTTAAAAATGTCATACTTGCATAACATAAAGTTGAAATAAATGATGAAGATAAAGATTGTTATCATTATTATCATTTATTATCATTTAAGGGAAGAATGTAATACAAAATATCAATACAAAGTGTCAAGACAGAATAAACTCTCTGCTGCTGCAGCAACAGAGATACAGTCTATAGGTCCCTAAGATATATAGATATCTAATGTATTCATACATTGTTTATGTAGGATATACGCATGTATCCATCCATCCATCCATTTTCTACCGCTTATTCCCTTCGGGGTCGCGGGGGGCATATATAACCTAATCATATTGTTTCTTGAACTTAAAAATAGCTGACCGTTTTTTTCCCCCTTCTCTGGGATTATATTCCCAGTTTTGATCTTAGACGTCTGGTCACTTATAGCATATAAGAATATTCTATTACTGTTAAGCCAAAACATGTGTCCTTTATCATAGCTACAAGTAAGACAAAAAAACATGTGAAAATCAGTGGTATTCAGTGAGGTAAGATTAATTAAATGTTCAAAAGTTCATTGCTCCTGCCAAATTAATTGCACTGAGTGGAGCGGATCACCACTCCAAGATGGCGGCACCACGTCTCGTCAGCGCCAGTAGGCAGTAGCGCTCGATGCTGCATCTACTTATAAGATGTCTATGAGTGTGTACTGTTGGGTAAGTGACGTCAGTGAGTAAGTGGAAGAGTGAAAAAAGCAAGCGGTATCATGCACTTGAAACACTATTGGCAATTGGTGAATGTGTCCGGTTGTGTCCTGCAGAAATAAGAATATAGCGACTAAATTGTCACGAGTCGGCAGCCTTGTCATTCGACTAGAAAGCTGAGCTTAGCAGACCCATTGTCAGGTAAAGTGAAGGGTGTTACCCCCCACGAAAACATAAGTCCTGGAGGGAACGTCTCCTCTCGTCTCGACTACGGTCTGGGAGCTGAAAAGCAGGAAAGGTGTAACACTCTTTAGTTGATACTGTTACATGATTGGCTGTTAGCGTGTCCCGCCCATTGCTCAGTGAATACTTTTACCTGATTGGCTTTTAGCGTGTCCCTGCCATTGCTCAGTGACACTTTCTGTTTCCTGTTCTCTAGGTTCCCAAAGCGCGAGTGACTTCATGAAATAAAGCTTGCTTCATAATTTCTGATTTCTTCCAACCATCCATCCATCCATCCATTTTCTACCGCTTATTCCCTTCGGGGTCGCGGGGGGCGCTGGAGCCTCTCTCAGCTACAATCGGGCGGAAGGCGGGGTACACCCTGGACAAGTCGCCACCTCATCGCAGGGCCAACACAGATAGACGGACAACATTCACACACTAGGGCCAATTTAGTGTTGCCAATCAACCTATCCCCAGGTGCATGTCTTTGGAGGTGGGAGGAAGCCGGAGTACCCGGAAGGAACCCACGCAGTCACGGGGAGAACATGCAAACTCCACACAGAAAGATCCCGAGGCCGGGATTGAACTCACGACTACTCAGGACCTTCGTATTGTGAGGCAGACGCACTAACCCCTCTGCCACCGTGCTGCCGATTTCTTCCAACCAAAAATATATATATATATATAATATATATATATATATATATATATATATATATATATGTATATATATATATATATATATATATATATATATATATATATATATACATATATATATACATATATATATATATATATATATAAATTTCTTCCAACCAAAAAATATAAATATATATTGAATATTTTATCGAACGCATTTTACATTGATATCGAGTATGTGTCTATAGTGATATACTGTATATTGAAATTGTATTCTCAGCCCAGCTTTAATTATTATTATATGTCTAGCTTGTGTGCTATTTTGTGGTTAGCTGTTGTGTAGCTGCTAGCTTCTAGTAGCCCATAGCCTACCATGTTTACCTTTTGTAAATTACTTGACGAAAATAGAAAAAAAGACCAATCTTGTGCGCTTATTGGAGAACATTCAGGCCCCGTTTACACTAAGGTGGATAAGGTTATCCAGGGTAAATCACACCTGACCTTATCCGTGTCCACACACAACAATGCCACCGTTTAAGACCCCCGTCCCCCTCCGTCCGCCGGCGCAACGCGACCTAGTACGCATGGGCGGGGGGAAAAAAATACATAAATAAATCCACCTGAGCATCTATCTGCTCCAAACTCTCCAGTAGATGACTTTACTTCACTGTGAAGTTGTTATTTAAAAGAGCTATATTGTAAATAGTTTGCTGTGCATTTTACATTGGTTGGCTGTGTTTTGTGTGCAAGGGGACCTCCTTTGAACAATATCCAGTGTTGTGGTATTTCAATGAACTAGAATCCAGTGTGCGGTGGGGCCCTATTGTAGTGAATCAGACCTGAGCCATCATGAATCAATCAAATCTTTAATCAAAATGAGAAAGTAGACAATGCGATAAAGAACATTTTATAACAATTACAACAATTAATCTAGGGTTATATATAACCATTGTTGTGGGTTGACTCCGCCATTGGGGTATTCTTTCGTGAGATATGGCGTGGGCGGGGTCTTACTGGCGTCACTTCCTCTCCGAACTCACTTTGTAAACGATCAATGAGTCCATACAAACCTAAGTGCCAGAAATTCAAGAAATATACGGCTGACTTAGCCGTGTAAAAATTTGTCCGAGGAGGGGGACCTTAAACGATGGTTTAGTGTGGCTGAAACGGCGCTTAGGTTAAATAATTATTTATTTAAGGGGTTAAACGACTTAGTGTAGACATGGCCTTAGATCAGTGGTTCTTAACCTGGGTTCGATCGAACCCTAGGCGTTCGGTGAGTCGGCCTCAGGGGTTCGGCGGAGGTCAAAACACACACGACTCATCTTGTAAATAAAAACTTCTCCCTATCGCGTATTACGGCTACGACAACAGCAGAAGTCACACTGATTTGGTGTTTATGCACTGTGTTGGTTTTGTTCTTTGAACAAGGTGATGTTCATGCACGGTTCATTTTGTGCACCAGTAAAAAAACATGGTAACACTTTAGTATGGGGAACATATTCACCATTAATTAGTTGCTTATTAACATGCAAATTAGTAACATATTGGCTCTTAACTAGTCATTATTAAGTACTTATTCATGCCTTATTCGACATGGCCTTATTAAAACCCTAACCCTCTAACCCTGACCCTAACTCTCTAACCCTAACCCTAACCAAATAACTCTAAATTACCGTATTTTTCGGACTATAAGTCGCAGTTTTTTTCATAGTTTGGCCGTGGGTGCGACGTATACTCCGGAGCGACTTATGTGTGAAATTATTAACACATTACTGTAAAATATCAAATAATATTATTTATCTCATTCGTGTGAGCGACGAAGCAAATGGCAGCCATCGTCACACACACGTCAGCAATCGTCACTCACACGCCAACCAATAAGAATTCGGCGGGGGCGGGTCATGGCAAAAGTGCATTGTGGGTTTTGAAATGCTAACTGCTATATGCTATACGCTACTGCCGGAGCTACTAAAATGGATCACATCAACGTTGGCGGTAACTTATAAAAACTGAGAAGGACTGAACTAAAATGGCACCAAAAAGGAAATCATATACTGCAGATTACAAGCTGGACGTAGTGAAATATGCAGCAGAAAACGGCGATCGAGCAGCAGAAAGAATGGATGCTAGCGGGGCATACCAGAGGCGACACCGGGGAGGAAGATTTCATGTTATTTAGCGATCGGGAGTGACAGATTGTTTGGTAAACGTATAGCATGTTCTATATGTTATAGTTACTGTATTTGAATTACTCTTACCATAATATGTTACGTTAACATACCAGGCACGTTCTCAGTTGGTTATTTGTGCGTCATATAACGTACACTTATTCAGCCTGTTGTTCACTATTCTTTATATATTTTAAATTGCCTTTCAAATGTCTATTCTTGGTGTTGGATTTTATCAAATAAATTTCCCCCCAAAATGCGACTTATACTCCAGTGCGACGTATATATGTTTTTTTTCTTCTTTATTGTGCATTTTCGGCCGGTGCGACGTATACTCCGGAGCGACGTATGGTCCGAAAAATACGGTAAGTCTTTGTTACTTAGAATATGTTCCCTTAGTGTCCAAAAAACTCTAAATTAAGTCTTTGTTATTTAGAATATGTTCCCCATACTAAAGTGTAACCAAAAACATATAACTTTGTCTTGAATTTGAAAAAAAACAACATTTTATTTTTCACTAAAGAAGGTTTCGGTGAATGCGCATATGAAACTGGTGGGGTTCGGTACCTCCAACAAGGTTAAGAACCACTGCTTTAGATGTTAACTCAGCTTGACTAAACACGCTGCAGGACAGGCTTGTATCGGATATTAAATCACATATTTAATATGCAAGCACATATCCAAACATGCTTTTTGATGGTATCAAAATTAGATCGGGAATTCGATTATTAACTGAACGAACCGCACTGTTACAGCAAACGCACCAGAGTTTGTTTAAACCCAACCAAACATGGTGTGAACGCTGCCGAGTTTGGTTAAGTCTGCCACCAATGTTCAAACAGGAAAAAATCCTTGTAAACTCTGGAATAAACCCCTTCAGCCTCTCCCCTGTCAACTACCTGCTGCTGTAATCTTTCAGATGTATGCACACAAGAAGCCAAGAGGACTCAAGTGCGGAACATCAGTGAAATGCAGCGAAAACTGAGCAATGTAAACGCACACGAGTGCTGCTATCTGCATGCAAAGTGTGATGTATGGATTTAATGAGGCTGTTAGCATTGCGTAATTCTCAATTTTTAATAGCACAAGGGAAGTGGCAACCAAACGAGAACGGTGAATTGCCTTGATTGACGGATAAAATGAGACGTATACCGTTACCTCAGTGACAAGCGCTTGGAATATCTAATAAGCGAACGACAGTCAAAGGACTGACGGGCAAATCGCTTTCTGCCGTGCGCATATTTTAGATATTATATTCACCATTTATTCTCTTTTAAAAAGCACACACTAAAAATGTAAGTAATGAAAAGAGATACCTCACTCACCGCAGTGGCTGAGCACAGTTAAACTGGATTTTTCAACCGACGACCTTTTGCACGTCTGCCAGTCAGCCTGCCTTTCTGCCGCGTGTCAGAGGTCCAGTGAAGTATGCAATATGAAATAACTGGGCTGTGTTCACAGCTTGTAAGGCTACAAGTCAATAAAAAGTGCAGGCTGAAGACATGGAATCAGGCAAGTTGGGGGCACAGAGAGGCGGTGATTAAGACAGAAGTATTCTTCTGTTCCATCTCTGTTACTGATATGCAGGATCATTGGTGAGCAGCACCAGCATCAATCTGGGATGCACACACATGCAGTAGTGCATTTAACAGTGTCCACAGCCAAGGAAGACATTTTTGGATTGTAATTATATGGCCGAATAATAAATTGAAGGGGTGGCAGTAATGCCAGGCTATTCCAGTTCACTACAAATACAATCAGTCACTCAGGTCCGGACTGCATCGCCAGTGGAAAGCCAATATGCGTGTTTAATGCTGCTCTTGATTAAATGCTGTTGTAGCTTGTAGCAAAGCTAATGAATTGTGCTTTTGAGGAAAAAGTTACACACTTTCTGGTTTTAGCCCATTTTCAACACAACGTGACACTTAGGGTCACGTTAGTCCAGGTGTCTTCTGAGCACACTTCATGTTTACTTTCTCATGTGTATGCTTTTACTTTGGCTTTGCTATGATCTCACTACAGCAGGAGCGTCGTTTCGATTCTGGCTGAAGGGAACAGACCTAGATAGGGCTGCAATTAGGGCTGGGCGATATGGCCTTTTATTAATATCTCGATATTTTTAGGCCATGTCACGATACACAATATATATCTCGATATTTTGCCTTAGCCTTGAATTAACACTTGATGCATATAATTACACCAGTATGATGATTCTATGTGTCTACATTAAAACATTCTTGTTCATCCTGCATTAATATATGCTCATTTTAAACTTTCATGCAGACACAACTAAGCCAATTTACCAAAACTGTATTTATTAAACAGTTATTAAGCAGTGGCACAAACATTCATGTCATTTCAAAACAGAAAGTGCAAGATTGTCAGACATTTTGAAACAAGCTATGAGTGCGCTTTTGTGCATGCTGTCACTAAGATGACATATCAAAACAACACTAAATTAAAGTGCACTTTTTGTACAGAACGCCACTACAATATTTTAAAACAAATAAAGTGCAATTTTGTGCATGATGTCACACAAGATATTTCAAAAACTGTAAAATAAAAATGAGCTGCATAATAGTAAAACAAATAGTGTGTTTTTTTCATACGATGTTGATCTGGAAATGGGAGACACCAGGCTCAATTGGGTCAGTGCATTTTGTGGGTGTGGCACCGGCCGAGATGTTGGCATGCAGAGTTTCAAGCACTCTTCATTCTCTAGCGGGTGACTTTTCAAATGATGCTACAAATTAGTAGTGCTGCTACTTTCTGTAGCAACGCTTTTGCTGCATTCTTGACATATTACAGTCGTCTGTTCAACATCTTCCCGCTTGAAGCCAAACCACCGCCAGACGATGGACCCCGTGCCGTTTTTCTTGGAATTAATTATTTTTCCTCCATTTGTCATCAGATTACCACCTTCTCTCTCTCGTATTATCACTCGCACCACCTGACACAGCTAACGTTACCCATGCTGCTACCTCTGCTCCGCGAGGGCATATGACATTGCACGCACGACAGTATGTGACGTATGTAAGAAGGTGCGCTTGTTTTATGTCTCTGTGAGGAGCGACAAGAAAGAGTGAAAAACGCCTGTAGTGTAATGCCCGCAGCTAAAAGTGACTATATCGCACAGAGGCAAACCGGCGATATATCAAGTATATTCGACATATCCCCCAGCCCTAGCTGCAACGATTAGTGGACATTGTCGACAAATGGCGACAATTATATTTGTCGCCGACAATTATATTTGTCGACAATAGTCGTGATGTCATCACTTGCGTTTTCCAGGCAGAAGCGGTTCAACACCGCCACTCGCAAAAACATTGCAAGTGATAACATGTAAAGTGTGACAACAATTCCTCCTATTCTTGTTAAAAACATGAATACCTTGCTCATTTTGCAAAGCGGATCTTGTTATTATGGCTGTACATCTATGATACGCGAGCATTTAAAGCAGAGGCATGATGTCGGACATCTGGAGAGAGCACGCTGTCTCAGCCTCGGTATGAATGTAAGCTTATGCTTTGATAGCTAGCTAACAAGCGTGATACGAGGTTTGTGTGAAATATTACTTTAACTACTTTTTTAGCAAAAGTCAGCCAGCTAAACTTTGTCTACATTGATTCAAGTGGTGTCTATTTGCAATGCTGTAAAAAGGGCACAATAACAAAACAAACAAACACACACAAACACACACACACACACACACACACACATACATACACAGACAGAGACAGAGACAGAGACAGAGACAGAGACAGACAGGCACCAATTTTAATTGTTGAATGTGCTCAAAAAGTACTTATACAAACACTGAAATAAACAGACACACTGTTAAAAAACCCACTATTGTTTCTTATGCTTCACTGATAGTGTTTTAGTCTTAGTAATTTTTCTGTTTTAATGGCTAAGCTTTATTTGTTTTAAATATCGATTTGTACTGTAGCACTTTAGGATTTGTTTAAATGAAAAGTGCATAACAAATTAAATATATCAGCAATATTTATTATTTCTATTGAGAGTGGTGGCGTCCTACTCTGTTCAGCGGTCCTTGAACACAGCGTAAAACCACCTCTGTCTTTTTTCCTCCAAGTATAGTCTGTACTAAGAGAGCACAGCTTGTCGGTTCAATGTCCACAATTGAATACCTTAGTTGCTCAGACGGTAATATGTTTATATACATTTGGATTGGGGTATGACATTTCTTATTAGAGAAAATGTTAAAGGCCTACTGAAATGAAATGTTCTTTATTGAACGGGGATAGCAGATCCATTCTATGTGTCATACTTGATCATTTTGCGATATTGCCATATTTTTGCTGAAAGGATTTAGTAGAGAACATCGACGATAAAGTTTTGGTCGCTGATAAAAAAGCCTTGCCTGTACTGGAAGTAGCGTGACGTCACAGGTTGAAGGGCTACTCACATTTGCACATTGTTTACACCAGCAGCGAGAGCGGTTCAGACCGAGAAAGCGACGATTACCCCATTAATTTGAGCCAGGATGAAAGATTTGTGGATGAGGAACGTAAGAGTGAAGGATTAGAGTGCAGTGCAGGACGTATCTTTTTCGCTCTGACCGTAACTTAGGTACAAGGGCTCATTGGATTCCACACTTTCTCCTTTTTCTATTGTGGATCACGCATTTGTATTTTAAACCACCTCGGATACTATATCCTCTTGAAAATGAGAGTCGAGAACGCGAAATGGACATTCACAGTGACTTTTATCTCCACGACAATACATCGGCGAAGCACTTTAGCTACGGAGCTAACGTGATAGCATCGTGCTTAAATGCAGATAGAAACAAAAGAAATAAGCCCCTGACTGGAAGGATAGACAGAAGATCAACAATACTACCAAACTCTGGACCTGTAACCACACGGTTAATGCTGTACCGCCTGGCGAAGCCTAGCAATGCTGTTGCTAACGACGCCACTGAAGCTAACTTAGCTACGGGACCTCTGCAGAGCTATGCTAAAAACATTATCTCTCCACCTACGCCAGCTCTCATCTGCTCATCACGACCCGTGCTCACCTGCGTTCCAGCGATCGACGGCGCGACGAAGGACTTCACCCGATCATCGATGCGGTCGGTGGCCCGGAGACGGAAGAAGTCAACCCAGACAGGTGAGGACAGCGGCGCGGCGGCAGACGGCGTTGTAGCTTTCGACGACACCCCGGCCGCCATCAGAGTCGGCAAGAAACATATATTTCCCCAAAGTTACGTACGTGACATGCACATAGCGCCACGCACAAACGGGTCAGCGATCAAATGTTTGGAAGTCAAAGCTGTACTCACGGTAGCGCGTCTGCTATCCAACTCAAAGTCCTCCTGGTTGTGTTGCTGTAGCCAGCCTCTAATACACCGATCCCACCTACAGCTTTCTTCTTTGCAGTCTCCATTGTTAATTGAACAAATTGCAAAAGATTCACCAACACAGATGTCCAGAATACTGTGGAATTTTGCGATGAAAACAGAACTTTTTGTATTGGGATACAATGGTGTCCCAGTACTTCCGCTTCAACCCTTGACGTCACGTGCAAACGTCATCATACCTAGATGTTTTTAGCTGAAAGTTTCCCGGGAAATTTAAAATTGCACTTTATAAGTTAACCCGGCCGTATTGGCATGTGTTGCAATGTTAAGATTTCATCATTGATATATAAACTATCAGACTGCGTGGTCGGTAGTAGTGGGTTTCAGTAGGCCTTTAATGTCTCTTGTTTTCATGTTAGCATAAAGCAAGCGAGATGGCGCCAGTCAGTTTGTGAGTTCATCAAAATGCAGTTATCAATTTAGTTTTTTTCCATCATTTTAAATTTAAAAAGGTAATACTAACGGTCGGCAGTATTACCGCGGTTGTCATTAATACAGTTTATTGTTACATCCCTATGATGCCCGTAGACCCAAAAATGGAAGCTGTTGCAATGTAGCAAAAGTCTGTCTGTCCTGGCTGCTTAGTACAATATGGCTATGAACATCCCAGTCAACAAAGTAAAGACTTTATAAACAAGTTGTGACAACGTTCACGACACATCGCCTGCTGCAAAACACCAAATTCAATATTCAAGATTGTTTATTGTCATATGCACAGTTAAACAGACAGTTTGCCGTACAATGAAAATCTTACTTTGCTAGTCCGCCCTTCAACAAGTCACACGGTACTTAGCTAAAATAAAATAAAAATATGTAATATACACAATACTGATTCACAGTCAACAGTATAAAGGTGTCATTGGGTCACAGCAGCAGTTACAAGTGTCTTTAGTGACCAAAGGTGAAAAGTGTCTACAGCGATGGTTCACAGTTCGGGGGTGGTCATAGTAGCTGTCTTTTGTTCAAAAGATAAAAGTAAAAGTAAAAAGGGGGGTGGGGGGTTGTCGCTGGGGGGGCTAGCATTCACAAGTTAGCATTCACAAGCCTGATGGCCTGTGGGTTGTTACTGTTTGTCAGTCTCGTAGTCCTGGCTTTCAGGCTCCTGTATCGTCTGCCTGATGATAGGAGGCTGAAGAGACTGTGCTGGGGGTGTGTACTGTCCTTTAGGATGTTGTGTGCTCTCCTGGTGGCCCTGGTAGAGTACATGTCCTGTAGTGTGGGGAAGGCTGCTCCTGATATGTACTGAGCCGTTTTAATCACTCGCTAGAGTGCCTTCCTGTCCTGAGCGGCGCAATTTCCATACCAGACCGTGATTGAGCTGGTAAGGACACTCTCAACCGTACTTCTATAAAAGTTGCTGAGAATTTTGGGTGGCATGCCAAATTTTCTCAGCCTTCTTAGGAAGTACAGTCGCTGCTGGGCTTTCTTTATTGTTTGTTGGGTGTTGTGAGCCCAGGTGAGGTCCTCGCTGATGTGGGTCCCGAGGAATTTAAAGGTTTTCACTAGGGCTGCGAATTTTTGGGTGTCCCACGATTCGATTCAATATCGATTCTTGGGGTCACGATTCGATAATAAATCAATTTTTTCGATTCAACGCGATTCTCGATTCAAAAACTATATTTTTCCGATTCAAAACAATTCTCTATTCATTCAATACATAGGATTTCAGCAGGATCTACCCCAGTCTGCTGACATGCAAGCAGAGTAGTAGATTTTTGTAAAAAGCTTTTATAATTGTAAAGGACAATGTTTTATCAACTGATTGCAATAATGTAAATTTGTTTTAACTATTAAATGAACCAAAAATATGACTTATTTTATCTTTGTGAAAATATTGGACACAGTGTGTTGACAAGCTTATGAGATGCGATGCAAGTGTAAGCCACTGTGACACTATTGTTCATTTTTATTTTATTTTTTACTTTTTTTTTTTATAAATGTTTAATGATAATGTCAATGAGGGATTTTTAAACACTGCTATGTTGAAATTGTTACTAATATTGATACTGTTGTTGATAATATTCATTTTTGTTTCACTACAATTTGGATTGTTCTGTGTCATGTTTTTGTCTCCTCTCAATTGCTCTGTTAACTGCTGTTCTGAGTGTTGCTGGGTCTGGTTTGGTTTTGGAATTGGATTGCATTGTTATTGTATTGCTGTGTATTGTTTTGTTGGATTGATTAATAAAAAATTAAAAATAGATATTTGAAAAATGAGAATCGATACTGAATCGTACAACGTGAGAATGGCGATTTGAATTTGAATCGAATTTTTCCCACACCCCTAGTTTTCACCCTGTCCACCTCTGTCTCCCTTATGTACAGAGGTGTGTACTGTGCACTCCTTCTCCGTGGGTCAATAATCATCTCCTTGGTCTTGTCTGTGTTCAAGGAGAGATTATTATCCTGACACCAGGCCACCAGTTCCGCTGCCTCCCTTCTGTACGGTGCCTCAGCTCCCCCAGTGATCAGTCCGACGACTGTAGTATCATCTGCAAACTTGATGATACTGGTGTTGTCCTGGGAGGCCACACAGTCGTCTGTGAAGAGGGTGTACAACAGGGGGCTCAGCACGCAGCCTTGGGGGGTTCCTGTGCTTAGAACCTTTGTGCCTGATGTCTGGTTGCCGACTCTGACTGACTGGGGCCGGTTTGTGAGAAAGTTCAGCACCCAGTCACAGAGAGCCGGTGTCAGACCAACAGTAAGGAGTTTAGCACTGAGTTTTTGTGGGATGACCGTGTTAAAAGCAGAGCTGTAGTCGATGAATAATAGCCTGGCATAGGTGTCCTTGCCCTCCAAGTGGGTGAGAGTGGTGTGGATGATGGTGTTAACTGCATCCTCAGTAGACCGGTTCTGCCGGTAAGCAAACTGCAGAGGGTCCAGTGTGTCTGAGATGGTCTTCTTGATGTGTGACATGACTATCCTCTCGAAGCACTTCATCACTATTGGGGTGAGTGCAACGGAGCGATAGTCATTCAGACAGGTCACAGTGTTTTTCTTTGGCAGGGGCACGATGGTGGTGGTCTTGAAGCAGGTGGGCACAACAGCTTGTGTTAGTGACAAGTTGTATACGTCAGCAAGTACTTCAGCCAGCTCTGATGAACAGACCCTGAGGTTGTTGGGCCGGCTGCCTTCCGTGGGTTTGTTCTCCTCAGAATTGTACGTACTTCTGCTGTTGTCAGTGAGTGGTGGGTCCTGCGTGTGCTCCATGGTCAGAACCCCTCTCTGTTGGTTGGTGTTGGGGACCTCGAAGCGGGCGTAGAACTCATTCAGCTCATCTGGCAGTGAGGGTTGGCTGTTTGTGACCCCCCTGCTACCCTGCTTGTAGTCTGTGATGTGTTGCAGTCCTTGCCACAGGCGCCGGGAATCTGTGGGAGAGTAGAATCCCTCCAGCTTTAGTCTGTATTGTCCCTTGGCCTCGCTGATGGATCTACGCAGGTCATATCTGGCCTTCTTCTAGTCCTCAGCGTTGCCTGAGACAAATGCATGTAGCTTGGACCGAACATCACAGTTAATCCAGGGTTTTTGGTTTGGGTATATCTTGTATTGTTTTGTGGGCACAGAGTTTTCCACATGTGCTGATGTAGCCAGCAGTGGAAGCATATTCCTCTATGTCCACAGTACCGTCATCCCTCTGAGCAGCAGTTTTGAACATGTCCCAGTCTGTACTCCCAAAGCAGTCCTGAAGCACTAGTTCAGTGTCTTCATTCCACACTTTAACAGTTTTACTCACTGAGGGGGCTTGCTTGAGGCGCTGTCTGTACGTTGGATATAGAAAAGCTGTGATGTGATCAGATAGTCCAAAGTGTGGTCTGGGTACAGCCTTGTAGGCTCCCTTCACGTTGTTGTACACTTGGTCCAGTGTTTTTCTCAGTCGTAGGAAAGTTCACATACTGATGGTATTTCGGGACGACACTCTTTAGGTTGCGGTGGTTAAAATCCCCAGCTACCATGAACGCAGCATCAGGTTGTGCGGTCTCTTGTTTACTGATGACGTCATACAAAAGCCCCAGCGCTGTTGTGGAGTCCGCCCGTGGCGGGATGTAAACAGACAGTATAAACACTGCACTGAACTCCCTTGGCAGGTAAAAGGGTCTGCATTTCATCATCAAAAACTCAATGTTCCGAGCAGTGTCTTTCAATCACCTGTACGTCCGAGCACCAGCTGTTACTCACGTAAACACAGACGCCGCCGCCTCTCGCCTTTCTTGAAGCCATTGTCCGGTCTCCACGGTAGACTGTGTGCGTTGCTAGATGCATGGCAGAGTCTGGGATGCTGTCCGAAATCCAGGTTTCCGTGAAAATAAGAGCACAGCATTCTCTCAGTTCACGCTGGGATGTAATCCTGGTTCTCAGCTCATCCAGCTTGTTGTCGAGCGAGCGCACGTTAGCTAGCAGCAGGCTAGGTAGTGGTGGTCGTGTAGCTCTAGCCTTTAGTCTAGCATGTAGCCCCGCTCTCTTGCCTTGCCGCCTTGTTGTTGTTTTGGTCTGGCTGTGGTTAGCAGGGTCTCGTCGTAGCAGACAGTTGAAGTCCGTCAGACTATAAGTGAGCTCATAGTGAGCTTTGCCATGTCCAGAAGTGCATCTCTGTTATAACTCACTGTTGCGTGCAATAACTTTGCATTTAGGATGCAAATTAGGACTATAATAAATAATGTTCTTGCCACAGATCTTGGTAAATGTTTTAGGGCTTACAGCAAATAATGAGGGCGGTTGCGGCTTTTGCCGCAGTTGCAGTGGTTAAATTCGAGCCCTGCAGTAGTATGTCAGTAAGTAATATGCAACTGTAATTATTTGATTCGTGTTTATATTGACAAATGTGCTGTTTTAGACTGCAATATTGCTCAATGAAGGACACTTATTACGTAAGTGTAGCTTGTGTGTTATTGTGCGCTTAACTGTTGTGTAGTTAGTTTCTAGTAGCCTATAGCCTACCATGTTTACCTTTTGTACAGTAAATTACTTGACTAAAATAAAAATAAAGACCAACCCTGTGTGCTTATTTGAGGACATTTAGATGTTAACATGCTGCAGGACTGCTTGTATCAGACTGTATATCACACAGTTAACATGTAAGCACATATTATCACATACTTGTTATTGATGATATCAGAACAATATCAATATCGGATTGGGACACCCCTGATAGTAATAATCTCAATGTATCCTCTCAATGTTAAGCGCTTCGGCGTGTAAAAAAGCACTATATGATATTTAGAAGTGATCAGAGCGATACATAATACGAGGTCTCAACTATTAGAAAATAATTGTAAGAACACATTTGTTTGTATTTCTACTTATTATTTGGAGAACGTCCATCTGTTTGACAGTTGTCTACAAAAGATAATGATCACTATCAACAATCTCAAATAGGAAAGCATTGGAGCTAATAGGAACACTTGCTGAACCAGACAGAATTTGTTTTCCGATGTAGACAAAGACGGCCACCTGGTTTCCAGCATTGATCAAATGTTGTTTCTCATAAATAATGTCTAAATAAACCTTGTTCTACAATCATGTGGTGTGTAAAGTGACTGCAGAATTGTGCTCATAACCCCTTGTAAGACATAATACAGATAATCTCAAAGTTTTACAATCATTAAACAAACGATCAATGACTTAATGTCAATTAGAGCAGTGGTCCCCAACCGGTCCGTGGATCGATGGTACCAGGCCGCACAAGAAATTAAAAATTAAAAATAAAAAAAAACTTTTTTTTTATTTTTTTTTATTTTTTATCAACATAAAAAACACAAGATACACTTACAATTACCGTAATTTCCGGACTATAAGCCGCACCTGACTATAAGCCGCACCAGCTAAATTTAGGGGAAAATACAGATTGATCCATATATAAGCCGCACCCGACTATAAGCCGCAGGGTTTTGATGTGTAATTACCGTAGCATATAGGGGTTCCTGCTACCACGGAGGGGATTGTCAGGACAAAGATGACTGTTTGGGAACGCAAAGCGTCCCATTTATTAACAATAAATCTTTCAATCATTCAATCAAACTTTCACATCTTTGACATGGCGAACAGCATTCGTGCAGAGTACAAATAATACAACGGTGCAAAGTAATACAAAGTGCTCGCCTGTACGTTATCAAAATAACCAGCCTACCGGTATATGAAAAGTCAGTCTTTAATCATTGTGTCATCGTCTTCCTCCTGCGTACTAAAACCACCGAAATCCTCTTCGCCGGTGTCGGAGAAGAACAGGCCGTAAATAAGCTGCACCCTTGTATAAGCCGCAGGGACCAGAACGAGGGGAAAAAGTAGCGGCTTATAGTCAGGAAATTACTGTAGTGCACCAACCCAAAAAACCTCCCTCCCCCATTTACACTCATTAACACTCATTCGCACAAAAGGGTTGTTTCTTTCTGTTATTAATATTTCCGGTTCCTACATTATATATGAATATAGATCAAAACAGTCTGCAGGGATACAGTCCGTAAGCACGCATGATTGTATTTTTTATGACAACCCCCCCCCAATCCGTGGGACAAATTTTCAAGCGTTGACTGGTCCGCAGTTACAAAAAAGTTGGGGAACACTGAATTAGAGAAGTCCCTGCAGAAGACTCTTGTCTAATAGCCGCCATGTTTTTCTAACCATTCTTGATTACATTTTACAACTATGTGCTTGTCAGTCTCCTAAATGTGTGGTCAAATGGTGATTGGGATAAACCCCTCCTAACAGTGGGTATTAAGCTGCGTGAGAAATTTCAAGTATTCCGACTCATCTGTTTAATAACAGCCCTACCGTCTGGTGTATTATATTCAGACTTAGAAGAACATTTTATATTATGGTTATTTTCACCTAAATTATTATGATACTGTAGAATGCGCTCAAAAAGTATTCATTAAATTATAAGCAAGTTTAATTTAAAAAATTTAAAAAACAATATATAAATAGCCACACACTATAATAAGTACTTCCAGGGCAGAATAAATGTGTTAACCCTTGTGTAATGTTCATATTGTTGTTACTCAGCCAGCGTTTGTGGGTCTGATGGACCCGTTGCATTTTGTGGTTTTTAATGCCTCACAATCAAACACTTTTATGTTAAAATACTGAACAGATGTTTACCTTCTCTCAATAAACATCTGTTCAGTATAAAAGCATTAAAAGACACAAAATGCAACGGGTCCATCAGACCCACAAACGCTAGCTGAATAACAACAATATGAACGTTGCACAGAAAATTTCTCTGCCAGTTTCTGCATCCCACAGGGATTCTTCTTTTGTGTTTCTGCACCTGCGGTCCCACACAAGGTTGCAACATTGTTTGTCAACACTGTCTGCTCTCATTTTCTCGCACATTTGACCCTCTGATGTTCTGTGTACCTACACTCTGTCCTCCTCCTGTCTGGCCTGATGTGTGTGTGTGTGTGTGTGTGCGTGTGTGTGTGTGTCTGTGTGTGTGTGTGTGCGTGTGTGTGTATGTGTGACCCGGACATCTTATATGTAATAGAAATGTGTAGGGGGGGGGGGGGGGTGTATGGTGTGTGGTCATTAAATATGTATTCTGATATATGTTCTTCACAGAAAATGAGCCAAAGTCAGTGAGTCTCAGTTTGAAAAAATTAATTAATTGTATCATTTTTCATTTAATAAAAAATTAAAACGGGTCCCACAGACCCGAACACCACACAAGGTAATAATATTGTTTTGACTACTTTAGAGCCATATTATTTTCATTGAACACAGAGAGCAGTCTACCAATTCCTTGTGTGTTAAACCTCCTTGGCCAATAAAGCTGATTCTGACTTGAGCATTTAAATATGTTTATTTTCTTCCGTTTTAATTTTTAACAGGCTTAGTGTTTTTTTTTTCCATTTTCTATCGATTGTCCCTCTCAAGGTGGCGAAGTGGCTGGAGTCTATCCGAGGTGCATTCGGGCGGAACCTCATCCAAGGGCCAACACAGATAGAACGGCAACATTCACACTCACATTCACACACTAGGGCCAATTTTTACAGAAAATAACACGTGTTGGGTGTGTCATTTCCGGTTTATGTGACGTCACGCAAATATACTTCCGTTGTCATATTCCTTCGAGTACCGACCGATCTCTCTGTCTAGGGGAGCACAGCCTGTAGGTTTAATGTGCACAATTCCATATCTTAGCTGCTCAGACAGTAATGAGTTTATAGAAGTTTAGATTGGGGAACGTTTTTTATTTGAGGAAAGAGGTTAATTAGTGTCTCTTCAATTCATGTTAGCATTTAGGCTAGCCAGTGCTAGTCGGGTTCTCTATTAAATGAACAGTGTCACTGGTTATCAATCACGGTTTTATGCAATTTTTTATTTAAAACAGTAATACTAACCATGGAAAGTTTCACCGCGGTTAATCATTATACCAGTTATCGTTATATCCCTAACTTACACAACAAAATCATTGTGTTATATATTGTACAATAAAATGTGATGAAGTCAAATCAACACGGTGACATTTTGTTCAGCTATAAAAACAAGAACTCTGCAATATGTTCGAAAAGTTGCAAACAAAATGTTTAATGGTCTCTAGCAAATGAACATATTCTCTCCATGACTTGTAATGGTCACCTGACACGCTGGCCGCTTGTTGCCAGGCAGAGTTCAAAGGGCTCAATCTTAATTGCCCCAAAGGCCAATGAAAAAGGCCACACCCACTTGTACATGTTTGAATAGCAAACAGGAAGGTACGCAGCGTTCAACGACAAGGGAACATTTTAAAATGAGTGCATTACATTTCTTAACGGGGTTCCTGGAGAACTCTTTGACAAGAGAAATGTGTTTGTTTTTCTCAAAACTACACCTTTAGAGCAGAGTTTTTCAACCACTGTGCCGCGGCACACTAGTGTACCGTGAGATATTGTTTGGTGCGCCGAATATTAATTTCACCTAATTGGGTTAAAAATATTTTATGCAAACCAGAAATCATAACCCGCAAATAATGTGCCGTTGTTGAGTGTCTGTACTGTCTAGAGCTCGGCATATCAGTAGGTGGCAGCAGGTAGCTGATTGCTTTGTAGATGTCGGGAACACGGTTTGTCGTGATCACAATACGCGGGAGGCAGCGTGCAGGTAAAAAGGTATCTAATGCTTAAACCAAAAATAAACAAAAGGCGAGTGCCGCTAAGATAAGGCATTGAAGCTTTAGGATGGCTATGCAAAACGAAACTAAAACTGAACTGGCTGCAAAGTAAACAAAAACAGAATGCTGGACGACAGCAAAGACTTACAGCGTGTGGAGCAGACGGCGTCCACAAAGTACATCCGTACATGACAATCAACACCAAAAAAGGAGCGCAAGACAAGAACTAAAACACTACACACTGGAAAACACCAAAAAACTCAAAATAAGTCACAGCGTGATGTGACAGGTCATGACAGTACACCTACTTTGAGACAAGAGTTATAGTGATGCATGGGTGGTTATGGTTTGAATTAGGGCTGGGCGATATGGCCTTTTATTAATATGTCGATATTTTTAGGCCATGTCACGATACACAATATATATCTCGATATTTTGCCTTAGCCTTAAATTAACACTTGATGCATATAATCACACCAGTATGATGATTCTGTGTATACATTAAAACATTCTTGTTCATACTGCATTATTATATGCTAATTTTAAACTTTCATGCAGAGAGGGAAATCACAACTAAGTCAATTTACCAAAACTGTATTTATTAAAAAGTTATTAAGCAGTGGCACAAACATTCATGTCATTTCAATACAGAAAGTGCAAGATTGTCAGAGACATTTTAAAACAAGCTATTAGTGCAATTTTGTGCATGATGTCATTAAGATGACATATCAAAACAACACTAAATTAAAGTGCACTTTTGGTACAAAACACCACTACAACAGTTAAAAACAAATAAAGTGCACTTTTGTGCATGATGTCACACAAAATATTTCAAAAACTGTCAAATAAAAATTAGCTGCATAATAGGAAATCAAATAGTGTATGTATGTCCTTTGCTATGTGGTAGGTTACTGCGGACGTTATCTCCTTCTGTTTTTGACAAATTTTTTTCATATGGTGTTGATCTGGAAATGGAAGACGCCAGGCTCATTTGGGTCAGTGCTGGTTGCTTCGGCATTTTGTTGGGTGTGGCACCAGTCGGAGATGTTGACATGCAGAGTTTCAAGCACTTCATTCTCTAGCGGGTGACTTTTGAAATGATTCTACAAATTAGCAGTGCTGCTACTTTTTGTAGCAACGCTTTTGCCGAATACTTGACATATTACGGTTGTCTGTTCAACATCTTCAGACCGCCAGACGATGGACCTAGTGCTGTTTTTCTTGGGAATTAATTATTCTTCCTCCATTTGTTACCGGATTGGCACCTTCTCTGTCTCGTATTACCACTTGCACGGCTCCGCTTGCACCACCTGCCACTGCTAACTTTATCCATGCCGCTAGCTCTCTGCTTCACGATGACGTTGCACGCGCGACAGTATGTGACTTATGTTACAAGGTGCGCTTGTTTTATGTTACTGTGAGAAGGAGAGACAAGAAAGAGTGAGAAAAGCCGGTACTGTAATGCCCGCAGCTAAAAGCAACTGCGTGAGAACGTATACTCCAATATCACGATATAGTCATTTTCTACATCGCACAGAGACAAACCCGCGATGTATCGAGTATACTCGATATATCACCCAGCCTTAGTTTGAATTCATATCCAACAATTGCGAGAACGACTTATTTTTGTCAATATCGGCTGCTGAGTTTAGTTTTTTTATGTTTTCTGCTCGCGGTGTGCCTCTGGATTTTTTTAATGAAAAAAATGTGTCTTGGCTCAGAAAAGGTTGAAAAACACTGCTTTAGAGTAACCTGACTCTCGCCAGATCGTTGTAGTTTGCTGAGCTCCACACAAGGATCTGGGCTCGAGGGGAATGCAAACTCCTTCCAGATAGCAAAAAATAATGAACCAATCAGGATCGCCGGGCGGGATTTCATAGATGTGACGTAGCCCCGAAACGACTGTTTGATTCAAACAACAACGGCAAAACGCAGCGAGGAGTCGTCTGCTGACATTGATTCTGCTATTGCAACTTTTGTCGAATCTATTGGATATTAATTATTTAAAAGATGAACAGATAACTTTTCGCTCTGTCGTTATCCAATATGTCGGCCGTTCTGTTTTGGATTTCCCAGCGTCGCTCTCGTCAGCGTCACGGGTTGATTTGGATGTGAGCGGTTGGAGTAGCACGTCATTCAAGATAACGGACAAGTGGTTTATCCAATCACGTACAATGATTTTTTTACAACGCCCTTCCTTCTGAAATACATCTCCTATTGAGAACTCCCAGATCCTTGTGTGGAGCTCAGCGAACTACAATCTGACAAGAGTCAGGTTAGCTTTAGAGAGCTGTTTGATTGATTGATTGAAACTTTTATTAGTAGATTGCACAGTACAGTACATATTCCGTACAATTGACCACTAAATGGTAACACCCGAATAAGTTTTTCAACTTGTTTAAGTCGGGGTCCATGTAAATCAATTCATGGTACAAATATATACTATCAGCATAAAACAGTCATCACACTAGTTAATCATCAGAGTATATACAATGAATTATTTACATTATTTACAATCCGGGAGGTGGGATGTGGAGGGGGGGGAGGGTTAGGTTTGGTTGATATCAGTACTTCAGTCATCAACAATTGCATCATCTGAGAAATGGACATTGAAACAGTGTAGGTCTGACTTCGTAGGATATGTACAGCGAGCAGTGAACATAGTGAGTTAAGAACAAGTATATATATTTGATTATTTACATTTGATTATTAACAATCCGGGGAGGTGGGATGTGGAGGGGGGAGGGTGTTAGTCTAGGGTTGAAGTTGCCTGGAGGTGTTCTTTTAGTGCAGTTTTAAAGGAGGATAGAGATGCACTTTCTTTTACACCTGTTGGGAGTGCATTCCATATTGATGTGGCATAGAAGGAGAATGAGTTAAGACCTTTGTTAGATCGGAATCTGGGAATCTGTGGGCCACAAATGACTGCCGGGCCACACTTTGGACACCCCTGGTTAGCATCAGCTGGTGTACCTAATGGACTGTCCCCTATGCACAATGGTGGAAGTTGAAAAAGTGTCCCATCTTGCTGGAGGAAAAAGCGCCCTCCTCCGTTTTAGAACCACAGCGACAAGGTATAGCAGCACATGACGCATTAAATCAAACTTTAGCTTCCATAAAAATTACAATAAAAAGGAGCAGTGACGTGACGGCAATGGCTATAAAAGAGCTGTCATAATGAGAGAAAACACAATGTTACAGCTGCAGGACTTTGTCGTGTTGTGGTCTTAAAAAGGGATTAAAGAGTGCTAAAAATGCAGATTTAATGTTAGTGTGACGTCTCTTTTTGCGCCATAGTGCAGCTGAAGGATGAGGATCAGTAATGATCACCCTCGACAAACGTCGCCTTTCAAGGCGATTTAAGGACGAACTAAAAAAAATGTTCCCTGCTTGAAAAAAAGCCAACAATTGGTGAGAAAAAGAAGCAAGCTAGCGTGTACTCACCAGGATGACAGGCGCCGTGTTTGTGCAAGGTTAAAAGACACATTAGGGATACAATCCAGCAGCAGTTGGCTTCTCGTCTCCGCTTCATGTCAGAACACTCATGGAGAGCCACAAGAGGACAAAGTTTCTTGCTTATTTGCAGTCTTTCGGCTTAAGAAAAGACAAGAGAAGCCCAAAGCGCGCCAGTCCAAAAAAAAAAAATAGAAGTTGACGTCGCGGCAACGAAAGGCTGAAAAAAAAGGAGTACGTCTTTTATAAAATGTAGTTTACAAAATAGTCCGCTTTGGTCCGAGCTTGTGATGCTTGGAGGGCTAAAACGGCGGCGAGGACACACTTCCGAGCTGGACGCCACGACGGGCTTCCTCGGAGACACATTCCCGGACAAGGAAGAGGTCAGGCGGCGATCAATGGCTGTCTTTCACGGCACGCTCCGCACCATGGAGAACAACTCCTCCAAAATTGTTTTTTTTTTCTTGTGAAGAAGATCAACACAATGCGAGGACGAGTCGTGTTGTTCCATCCAGGAAGTGGACTAGCGGTCATGCATGGCCATCACCAGCCTGCTGCTGCTGCTCCATCCCGCCGACAAGCTTCCTGTGCGGGGCGGGGGAGGATCAGGAGGCGGTGCTCGGATTCTTTTAATAAGACTTTGTTCATCGGCAATCCAAAGACTTTAAATGATGGCTCTGGTGAACATTCGGAATGTTCGAGTAGAATACAATTGTTTCATTAAGCAGACGACAACACATTATTTGTCATGCATCCATTTTTTTACCGCTTGTCCCTTTCGTGGGCGCGGGGGGGTGCTGGAGCCTATCTCAGCTGCATTCGGGGGGAAGGCAGGGTACACCCTGGACAAGTCGCCCACTCATCGCGGGGCCAACACAGATAGACAGACAACATTCACACTCACATTAACACACTATGGCCAATTTAGTGTTGCCAATCAACCTATCCCAATTAAAGGCCTACTGAAATGATTTTTTTTTATTTAAACGGGGATAGCAGATCCATTCTATGTGTCATACTTGATCATTTTGCGATATTGCCATATTTTTGCTGAAAGCATTTAGTAGAGAACATCAACGATAAAGTTCGCAACTTTTGGTCGCTGATAAAAAAAGCCTTGCCTGTACCGGAAGTAGCGTGACGTCGCAGGTTGAAGGGCTCCTCACATTTCCCCATTGTTTACACCAGCAGCGAGAGCAATTCGGACCGAGAAAGCGACGGTTACCCCATTAATTTGAGCCAGGATGAAAGATTTGTGGATGAGGAACGTGAGAGTGAAGGACTAGAGTGCAGTGCAGGACGTATCTTTTTTCGCTCTGACCGTAACTTGGGTAAAAGGGCTCATTGGATTCCACACTTTCTCCTTTTTCTATTGTGGATCACGGATTGGTATTCTAAACCACCTCGGATACTATATCCTCTTGAAAATGAGAGTCGAGAACGCGAAATGGACATTCACAGTGACTTATCTCCACAACAATACATCGGTGAAGGACTTTAGCTACGGAGCTAACGTGATAGCATCATACTTATATGCAGATAGAAACAAAAGAAATAAGCCCCTGACTGGAAGGATAGACAGAAGATCAACAATACTACCATCAGGAGACACCGAACTCTGGACCTGTAACCACACGGTTAATGCTGTGCCACCTGTCGAAGCCTAGCAATGCTGTTGCTAACGACGCCATTGAAGCTAACTTAACCAAGGGACCTCGTCAGAGCTATGATAAAAACATTAGCGCTCCACCTAAGCCAGCCCTCATCTGCTCATCAACACCCGTGCTCACCTGCGTTCCAGCGATCGACGGCGCGACGAAGGACTTCACCCGATCATCGATGCGGTCGGCGGCTAGCGTCGGATAGCGCGTCTGCTATCCAAGTCAAAGTCCTTCTGGTTGTGTTGCTGCAGCCATCCGCTAATACACAGCTTTCTTCCTTGCAGTCTCCATTGTTCATTAAACAAATTGCAAAAGATTCACCAACACAGATGTCCAGAATACTGTGGAATTTTGCGATGAAAACAGAGCTGTTTGTATTGTGATACAATGTGTCCCAATACTTCCGTTTCAACCATTGACGTCACGCGCAAACGTCATCATACATAGACGTTTACAACCGGAAGTTCCCCGGGAAATTTAAAATTGCACTTTATAAGTTAACCCGGCCATATTGGCATGTGTTGCAATGTTAAGATTTCATCATTGATATATAAACTATCAGACTGCGTGGTCGGTAGTAGTGGGTTTCAGTAGGCCTTTAAGTTGAATAGCCCTGCTCTAAGGTAAATGCTTTACATAATTGTTACATTACTTTATAAAGTGAGAATATGTAAATTGTATGAAGTATCATATTGTGAGTAGGGATGTCCGATAATGGCTTTTTGCCGATATCCAATATTCCGATATTGTCCAACTCTTTAATTACCGATACCGATATCAACCGATACGATATATACAGTCGTGGAATTAACACATTATTATGCCTAATTTGGACAACCAGGTATGGTAAAGATAAGGTCCTTTTTTTTAAATTAATAAAATAAAATAAGATGAATAAATTAAAAACATTTTCTTGAATAAAAAATAAAGTAAAACAATATATTAACAGTTACATAGAAACTAGTAATTAATGAAAATGAGTAAAATTAACTGTTAAAGGTTAGTACTATTAGTGGACCAGCAGCACGCACAATCATGTGTGCTTACGGACTGTATCCCTTGCAGACTGTATTGATATATATTGATATATAATGTAGGAACCAGAATATTAATAACAGAAAGAAACAACCCTTTTGTGTGAATGAGTGTGAATGAGTGTAAATGGGGGAGGTTTTTTTGGGGGGTTGGTGCACTAATTGTAAGTGTATCTTGTGTTTTTTATGTTGATTTAATTAAAAAAAAAAAAAAAACAACAAAAAAAAACAAACGATACCGATAATTTAAAAAAACGATACCGATCATTTCCGATATTACATTTTAAAGCATTTATCGGCATCTCTAGTTGTGAGTGCATATATGTTCGAAATAAACTTAAACCAAACCAAAAAACTATTATAGCTGTTAGTAGTACATTCAATGTATTGTTTATTGTTCTTAATTAAAAGTTAGTATTTTCCTTTTAACAGGAAACATGTTAAAATCGAGCTGTTCGGGGGCCAAGCACTGATTAAATGTATTCAAATTCATTTAAATGCAAAACCATCTTGTACATCTTCTTAATCAATCAATCAATCAATGTTTATTTATATAGCCCTAAATCACAAGTGTCTCAAAGGGCTGTACAAGCCACAACGACATCCTCGGTACAGAGCCCACATACGGGCAAGGAAAAACTCACCCCAGTGGGACGTCGGTGAATGACTATGAGAAACCTTGGAGAGGACCGCATATGTGGGTAACCCCCCCCCTCTAGGGGAGACCGAAAGCAACGGATGTCGAGTGGGTCTGACATAACATTGTGAAAGTCCAGTCCACAGTGGATCCAACACATCAGCGGGAGTCCAGTCCACAGCGGGGCCAACAGGAAACCATCCCGAGCGGAGATGGGTCAGCAGCGCAGAGATGTCCCCAACCGATGCACAGGCTAGTGGTCCACCCGGGGTCCCGGCTCTGGACAGCCAGCACTTCATCCATGGCCACCGGACCTATGCAACTCCCCCTCGCAAGGGACAGGGGAGAAGAGGAGAGAAGAAAAGAAACGGCAGATCAACTGGTCTAAAAAAAGGGGGGGTCTATTTAAAGGCTAGATTATACAAATGAGTTTTAAGATGGGACTTGAATGCTTCTACTGAGGTAGCATCTCTAACTGTTACCGGGAGGGCATTCCAGAGTACTGGAGCCCGAATAGAAAACGCTCTATAGCCCGCAGACTTTTTTTTGGCTCTGGGAATCACTAATAAGCCGGAGTTCTTTGAACGCAGATTTCTTGTCGGGACATATGGTACAATACAATCGGCGAGATAGGCTGGAGCTAAACCGTGTAATATTTTATACGTAAGTAGTAAAACCTTAAAGTCGCATCTTAAGTGCACAGGAAGCCAGTGCAAGTGAGCCAGTATAGGCGTAATATGATCAAACTTTCTTGTTTTTGTCAAAAGCCTTGCAGCCGCATTTTGTACCAACTGTAATCTTTTAATGCTAGACATAGGGAGGCCCGAAAATAATACGTTACAGTAATCGAGACGAGACGTAACGAACGCATGAATAATGATCTCAGCGTCGCTAGTGGACAAGATGGAACGAATTTTAGCGATATTACGGAGATGAAAGAAGGCCGTTTTAGTAACACTCTTAATGTGTGACTCAAACGAGAGAGTTGGGTCGAAGATAATACCCAGATTCTTTACCGAGTCTCCTTGTTTAATTGTTTGGTTGTCAAATTAAATATCCCTGGATTAGGTGACGTCAATATTGGGAGGGTTACGCCCACCTTTATATATATACTTTTATTATGTTGAACTTTAAACATCCATTTTCTACCGCTTGTCCCTTTCGGGGTCGCGGCGGGGGGGGGGGGGGGGGGGGGGTGCTGGAGTCTATCTCAGAAGCATTCGGGCGGAAGGCGGGGTACACCCTGGACAAGTTGCGACCTTATTGCAGGGCCAACACAGTTAGACAGACAACATTCACACTCACATTCACACACTAGGGCCAGTTTGTCAATCATACATAAACTTATAACTCGACCAAAAGCCAGTTTACATTCAAAGTATACACCACCAGATCGCTACATTTATTTACGATATAAATAAACCAATACCCCTGATACCAGATCTTTATGCTCTGATATCGATTCTCAAATCAAAATATTGATACTTTGATACTATAATTATTTTAGATAATGTATATCATTAACAGGAACACCGTGTAAAGTACTTCAATCATTCAGAGCAGGGGTGTCAAACTCATTTTAGATTGGGGGCCACAAGGAGATAATCTACTCCCAAGTGGGCCGGACTGGTAAAATCCCAGCACGATAACTTAAAAATAAAGACAACTTCATATCTATGTAGAAAAATAGAACTGTTATGGTTCACACTCCTGCTGCATCTCATCCTACTGAGCGCACCGCGGGCCACGGCCGCGGGCGTTCCCTCTCAGCTGCGGGCACACCTCCGCGCAGCTGCAAAAAATCAGCAATCAACACACCTGCCTGTGATGAGCAACCTGCCTTCATAAGCCCGCGCGTCTTGAGGTCCAGTGCCAGAACGTAGCTTCTCGTACCCCGTACAGTAAGCCAACACGTCTCCAGCCTTCTCGCATGTGCATTCTCTCTCCCTGTTTTCCCTCCCCGTCGTGTTCACTGTCTCTCGTGTTGTGTCGTTCTCCAGCTTCCCGTCGCCCTTCCTCGTTGTCGAGCTGTGTGTCTCGTCTTCCTGGACCCCCCCTTTGGACTTCCTCTTGCCTCCCTTGACCTCACGCCTGCCCACTGACCACGACGCCTCGCTCCTGTCCTTGACCCTTCGCCTGCCTTTCGACTTCCGAACCTGCTTTGCCCTTTTTGGACTTCCGCATTGATCCTAACACGCACCCTATACACCCTCTGGTAACCACGCTTATATAATACTCACACATAGTCACACAACATATCTTCGCCTCTCTGCCGTCTTCTTCTCCTGCTGCACCGTCACAAGAACAAGCACATTCTGAAAATGTACAAAACATAAAGTTATTGTTTTTTTGTTTTTTTTACATTTACATGTTGCGGTTAATAGTATTCTATCTTTATTTGTCATTATTTATATTTTCTGAATAATTTATTTGATAATGTTCATCGGCCAACTCATTAGTGTTAATTTTCAATCTATCAAGATAAATTACAGTATGTTATTTATGTAGTTTGATCATTTTTCTCGATTGATGTACTAACATCATGTGCTTTATTTTGTGCATATGTAGCATCATCTACAAAGATACAAAAAAATTGCTATTGCGACATTCAGTGGACACATTTAGAACAGTTGTTTCTTTCATTCAAAAATTTCAGGTAAATTTTTTTACTTAGCAAACTCATCCCGCGGGCCGTAAAAAACCTGTTTGCGGGCCTAAACCGGCCCTCGGGCCGTACGTTTGACACCCCTGATTTAGATTCTGTCTAAATAAAAGGCAATTGATGGGAAGTACTTTTTCTTCAGCACGGGTAAGTCAGTGAAGTGCAAGCAAGAAAATGACTGGCAATTAAAACGAGTCACTCAGTATTACAAAACAGCAAGTGTATGTATACAGTATGTGCATTGTAGGCTATTTGGAGACCCTACATACAGAGTTGAATTTAAATAAGATAATACATTCACTGTAAAATAACGCCATCATTTGTTTTCGCCTTGTGATTTTATTTCAAAAGATTATTCCCCAAGAGCAGTAACACTTAGTTAAAGTTAAAGTTAAAGTACCAATGATTGTCACACACACACGAGGTGTGGCGAAATTTGTCCTCTGCATTTGACCCATCCCCTTGTTCACCCCCTGGGAGGTGAGGGGAGCAGTGGGCAGCAGCGGTGCCGCGCCCGGGAATCATTTTTGGTGATTTAACCCCAATTCCAACCCTTGATGCTGAGTGCCAAGCAGGGAGGTAATGGGTCCCATTTTTATAGTCTTTGGTATGACTCGGCCGGGGTTTGAACTCATAAATACACTATACTTTTTACATTTTGCCAGCTCATTTGCACAATGTACCGGTATCCGATTAGTATCGCCGATACCAGCCTGAATTTTACTTTGTATGGTATTGGAAAGAAAATTAGTGGTATCGCCCATCACTAACTAATATTATTACATTTATGAGCTATTAATTACTGCTTGCAAAGACGTATCCATTTGGCCGGTTAGAAAGACTTCTGTCTCGTGATGTGCGGATCAATAATGAAATATCGATGCTGCCGATACCAGATCTTTATGCTCGCAATATCGATTCTCAAATCCGAATAGCAATTATTTTGATATTTTAGGTATTTGAGATAATAATAGGGGCAGCATGGCCCAGGTGGTTCGATCCGCAGTCCTCCCGTGAAAATGTCGAAGTATCCTTAAGGAAGATACTTGACCCCGAGTTGCTCCTGACACTGCGTCATCAGTAGGTGAATGTGGTAATAGTGTCACAGGGCTTTCAGCACCTTGAAGGTAGAAAAGCAAAACAACTATAAAAAACAAGTATAATAATGTATATTATTAACAACAACACTAAACCAGGTGCCAACTCAAGGCCCGGGGGTCAAATCTGGCCCGACACTTCATTTAAGGTGGCACGCAAAGGCCTTTAAACTATATGCGTTAATATAATACGTATTTTTCTTACTAAAGGTATAAGTTCTAAGACTGTGAATTTTTGGGCACATCACGATTCGATTCTTGGAAGTAACAATTCGATTCAGAAATGATTCTCGATTCAAAATCAATACTCTTTTTTTAATAACATTGGGTGCCAATTCTACGATTACTTACATTGCTCCATAAAATAGATGAACGAATAACACAACAAATATTATACTACCATACAGTTCAAACTTTTTTGTCAATATTATCATAATAAATACCAGCTTGATTTATGATTTTGAAATATTTTTTTTACAGCTTTATGTAAAAAAATATAATAATCAAATGCATAGGCAATTGTCTAATAAAACAAGTGGCCCTCTGAGGGCAGCCATAACTGCAATGTGGCCCTCAGTGAAAACACTATAAAGTAATTAAATCATTGAGATCTTGTCTAAAACAAAGGAGATTGGTGGCAACTACTTTTTCTTCCTTTCAAGTAAGAATGTAATGTGCAACCGCAGCAGCACACTGTGCAGTCAGTCAATCAGTCTGTCATTTGTTTGTTTAAGAAAATTACTGGCAATAAAAAGGTCACTCATTACAAAACATAAAATTTATGTGCCCTTTTATACTAGGCTATTTAGAGACACAACATACAGAGTTAGATATAAAGAAGATAACATGCAGAATATCACCAATATGTGTTTTACCCTGCGATGTTAGATCCTTTGCAGATGATTCCCCAAAAGTAGCAACAATTGAAATACACTACTTTTTAAAATTAGGTATATTGCAGAAAGAATGGGTATCAGATCGATATCTTGGCTACCAGCCTGAATTTTACTCGGTATCCGATCGGAAAGAAAATCAGTGGTAGTGCACAACACTACTTCTGTGCCTTGACTCTATTCCACCAATCCAACGTAAGCACTAGTGACCTTAAGCTCCATTTCACCAATCAAACGGAGCGTGGCAGTCACATGACTGCACTCAAACTACACATTGTAAAATCTGACATACCCCCAGTACATGCCACTTGATGCTGGGCCTGTTTATGACTGCCATAGGTCACAAGGAATGGTCAAGTTCAAGGTTTATTTATAAAGCACCTTTATACAACAGCTCAAGCTGCCCCAAATTGCTGTACGAGTTTGGTTAAATAAAATTACAAAGATCGACCAAAAAATTGGTTGATAAAATAGCCTAACAAAAAGCAATTAAAAAACTAAATACAAAACCTTCCTGGTTCTGACCATCTACCGCCCAACGGACAGCAAGTTTTTCAAGGAGAGCAAGAATTTTATAACTCAATTCTCAGACCTCCTCAGTAAAATAATCCCCAGCCATGATAGAGTGTTGATCTTGGGAGATTTCAACATCCACGTTGATAATCCCACACGGGGCTTTGAATGTGAATTTATGGACCTGATAGACTCTTTTGGTCTCACCCAACACGTTTCCGTCCCAACCCATAAAAAAGGTCACACCCTAGATCTTGTCCTCTCTGTCAATCTCCCTGTCAGCAATATGGAAACAATGTCAGCCCACACAGACTGTGACCATTATGCTGTGGTGTTTCAAACCTCCCTGTCTCCTCCCTCCACTAACACCCAATGTCCTGCACGCCTCTCACGGTTTATCAACGCCCAGACACCTGCTAAGTTTTCCTCTGCTTTTGCTGCCGCCCAAAACATCAGGGCAGGTGAGATGCTGTCATCAGACCCAGAGGAGCTTACGTCCGTGTTCAACTCCACCTGCCTTTCTGTTCTGGACTCTATTGCCCCTCTCAAGTTGAAAAAGCCCAAACCCAAGACCATGGCTTGGCTCAATGAGACCACCAGAGCAGAGAGGAGAGCATGGAGACAGGCGGAGCGGAGGTGGAAGAAAGATGGTCTGCAGGTCTCTCTTGAGATACTGAGGGACAGACAGAAGAGCTACCACCGGGTGGTTAAAGCTGAGAGAGACAAGTTCTTTGCCAGTCTCATTGCAAATGCTCCAAACTCCAGAATTCTATTCAAAACCATCAATTCTGTGGTGTCCCCCCCCACCACTGTTATCCAGGATGCATCCCCTACAAAGTGTGAAGAGTTTCTGTTGTTTTTCTCAGATAAAGTAAACACCATCAGAAGTAACATCCCACCTCCCACCCGGGACTTAGCTCGTACTCTGAGTTGCTCATCCACTTTCTCCATGTTCAGCCCCATCTCCCTTTCATCCCTCTCTAAGATGGCCGCCGCCTTGAGACCCGCCACATCCCCTCAGGACCCCGTCCCTGCCCTCCTCCTTAAGGAGGTTTTTGATGCAGTAGGTCCCCACATCCTGTCCATCATCAACTGTTCCCTGGCCACAGGTATAGTCCCATCATGCCTAAAAGAAGCAGTAGTCCAACCCCTTCTTAAGAAAGCCAACCTAGATCCCACTCACCCCAGCAACTACAGACCCATCTCAAAATTACCATTTCTGTCTAAACTGTTAGAAAAGGCCATCCTCAGTCAGCTGCAGCCCTATCTCCAACACAACAACATACTGGAAAAATTTCAGTCCGGATTTAGGGCCGGCCACAGCACTGAGTCCGCCCTCTTGAAGGTATTAAACGACCTTCTCCTCATCACTGACTCTGGGAAATGTGCTGCACTGGTTCTCCTGGACCTCAGTGCAGCGTTCGATACTATAGACCATACTGATCTCCTGGACCGCCTCCAACATGGGGTCGGCATCACCAACACAGCCCTGTCCTGGTTTACGTCATACCTCAACAACAGAACCTTCTCTGTGAACATAGCAAACCATTCCTCCCGCTGTGTCAACCTCACCTGTGGGGTCCCCCAGGGCTCAATACTGGGTCCCATCCTGTTCTCCATCTACATGCTCCCCCTCAGCCAAGTCATTCATCGCCATAAAATTTCCTTTCACTGCTACGCTGATGATACTCAAATCTATCTTCCACTCAAGACAGATGATCCCTCTGGGCTGGACCTTTTGAAAGACTGCTTGCGGGACATAAAGGAGTGGATGTCACAAAGCTTCCTGCAGCTCAATGACACCAAGAGTGAAATTCTTCTGTTTGGCAACTCCACCTCGGTCAGTCAGATCAGAAAGAATTTGGGAAGTTTGGCCACTCTTGAAAAACCCCATGTCAAAAACCTCGGGGTCATATTCGACCCAGACCTCAAGTTTGACAAACAAGTGAAATCTGTGGTGAAATCCTGTTTTTTCCAACTACGCACCATAGCCAAGATCAAGTCTTTCCTCTCCCCCAGTGACCTACGGAGGGTCGTGTTAATGCTTATTTTTTCTAGACTGGACTATTGCAATGCCCTTTATGCTGGGGTCACCAACAAGACCATCCATAGCATGCAGCTAGTACAAAATGCGGCTGCCAGGCTGGTGACAGGCGCAAAAATGAGGGAACATATTTCTCCCATCCTCTCCTCCCTTCACTGGCTCCCAGTGAAGTGTAGAGTGAAATTTAAGATCGTCATGTTCGTCTTCAAAGCGCTCAATGGTCTCGCCCCAGCTTATATTAAAGATCTCCTGGACCAACCCACCAGCTCCAGGCTGGGTCGTTGCCTTAGATCAGACAACCAGATGACCCTGAAGGTCCCACGGTCAAACCTAGTGACAAGGGGAGACCGTGCTTTCTCAGTGATGGCACCTAGGTTGTGGAATAAGCTCCCCCTGAGTATTAAGTCCGCCACCACTCTGGACTCTTTTAGAGCACGGCTTAAAACTCACCTTTTTACCGCAGATGACTTTTAATCTATGTTTTCATTGTGAGTCTTAAATGTTTAGTTTAGATTCCTTTGTGTGTCTCAGTCTCTGTTTCTGTTTTTTTTTGTTTCTCCAGTCGGGCTGCGCCCCGGGCTGATGTAACAGTTGGTTGGGGGGCGCATAATAAATGAAAATAACATAACATAACATAACAAAAAGACATTACGAAAAGGTAAAAAAACAAATGTCTCTGTCATGCGGTGTCACGGAAGACGACGGAGGTTGTAGTGATTTTTAAAAATGCAAACGAACGAGGTCCAGTAAAAAGGAGATTTATTGATTAAACAAACAACACAAAAAGCTAGAGCAACAGGGAAGTGCTCTGAATGGACAGACTATGAAAGAAACAAAACAAAATGCTGGAACACAACAAGAACACTTACTAGGAAGTGTGGAGCAAAAGGCATCCACAAAGTACGAGCGTACTTAAGCGCAGCATGAAAAGGATCGTCGATAGTCACCAGTGAACAGAGAAAAATGTCCCGACAAACCATCAATCCATTTGCTATAATGGTGTCGTAAGCTCGACTTAAATAGTGCTAATTACAAACAAATCAGTGCTCAGAGAAAGATGTGAAGCGGTTACGAAAAACACCAACACAACAGGGAGTGCCACCAAAATAAGAGCTCAGGACAGGAACTAACACTAAACACAAGAGAACACTAACAATCGCAACATAAGGTACAGCCTGGTGTAACCAGCCATGACAGAATGCCCCCCCATCCCAACAAAACGGATACCAGACGTTCTAGAAAAAACCCAGTAAAACTCTATAAAGTCACGGGAGGACGGAGGGAGGACTAGATGATGGGTCGCCTGGCCATATGTCCTCATAATCAGCGGGGAAGAGTCAGATGGTGGCGACAAGTAGACCACCGCCGCGGCTGGCGAGGCAGGCGACCACAGGCCGGCCACATCCATGGCCGACGAGAAGGCGGACGCGAGTGGCCACGGCGCACCAGCAGCTGCCACCGTCCATGCCCTGGTCCTGGGCCTAGCTGCTGATAACGCGGAGGGCGTCCATGAAACGGCCACATTCTTGGCCGACGAGGGGGCTGCATGCGGGCGCCTAATGGCGGCAGGAAAGCTGGAGCTGACTCCAGAACAGGAGGCGACAATGAGCCCGCTGAAGTTAAAAGTTAAAGTACCCATGATTGTCACACACACACTAGGTGTGGCAAAATTATTCTCTGCATTTGACCCATCACCCCTGATCACCCCCTGGGAGGTGAGGGAGCAGTGAGCAGCATCGATGGCCACGCCCGGGAATCAAGACGATGATGGTGGCGTCATGGAAAGACCCGCTGGAGACGATGATGGAGGTGTCGTGGAAAGACCCGCTGAAGATGATGATGGTGGCGTCGTGGAAAGACGATGATGATGGCTGCATCGTCGGCGTCTACAGAGCTGGAGCAGCAGGCGGCTGCACCGTCGGCGTCTGCAGAGCTGGTGCAGCAGGTGGAGGCCGAGCAGGGCGGAGCACTACAGGCAGCGAAGGCCGAGGAGGGCGGAGCACAAGCAACGGAGGCCGAGCAGGGCGTAGCACAGGCGGCGGAGGCCAAGCAGGGCGTAGCACAAGTGACGGAGGCCAAGCAGGGCGTAGCACAGATGACGGAGGCCGAGCAGGGCGTAGCACAGGCGGTGTAGGCCAAGCAGGGCGTAGCACAGGCGACAGAGGCCGAGCAGGGCGTAGCACAGGCGACGGAGGCCAAGCAGGGCGTAGAACAGGCGGCGGAGGCCGTGCAGGAGGTAATAGCCTGGCTGGACGCAACTGTGCCTCCCCAGTTGCACATCTACCAGCCCTAGCCCCCCCCTCAGGAAGCGGATAACAGACGCTGTCGCTGGTTTGAGGGAGGAGCAGCCGACCCTCGACCTGAGCGGTAGAAGAAGAACAAGGTGGGTGGGCTTTGGGAACCTTGAGCACTGGTGGCGTGGCATGCTCTTGTTCTCCAGCGCCTGGGCTACACTGGCCAATAGCCCAAGCGGTGAATAAAGAGACAAAGTGATCAATAGGGTTACCGTATACCACCTCTTCAGGAGGCGTGCTGCGTTTGAGCCCTCTGCAGCACAGAACTTGCGGCACTCGGACAACATGAGTCTATTGGGACCAGACCACCATCTGGCCCCCACATCAAAGTCTATCGTACCTCGGGGGGGTTGTACCGCGAAGCCTCTACCTCCAGATTAGCCCAAAAATCCGCTCATATTTCTCGTGTGTAAAATCACGTGTTCGGGACATTCTGCCAAGCGATGCGTCGTGGAAGACGACAAAGGTTGGCAGCGTGCAATAAAAAGGGAATTTATTCATTAAACAAACAAAACAAGAAGCAAGAGCAACAGGGAAGTGCTCTGAATGGACAGACTATGACAGAAACAAAACAAAATGCTGGAACACAGCAAAAACACTTACACTAGGAAATGTGGAGCAGACGGCGTCCACAAAGTAGCATGTTAGACTGCAAAAAAAACAACAACATTTTGTCTTCTAGTCTCTCTTAAAGGCCTACTGAAATGAATTTTTTTTATTTAAACGGGGATAGCAGATCCATTCTATGTGTCATACTTGATCATTTTGCGATATTGCCATATTTTTGCTGAAAGGATTTAGTATAGAACAACGACGATAAAGTTCGCAACTTTTGGTCTCTGATAAAAAAAAAGCCTTGCCCCTACCGGAAGTAGCGTGACGTAGTCAGTTGTTCACTTCCTCATATTTTCCTATTGTTTTCAACGCAGCTAGAGCGATTCGGACCGAGAAAGCGATGATTACCCCATTAATTTGAGCGAGGATGAAAGATTCGTGGATGAGGAACGTTAGAGTGACGGACTAGAATGCAGTGAAAGACATATCTTTTTTCGCTCTGACCGTAACTTAGGTACAAGCTGGCTCATTGGATTCCACACTCTCTCCTTTTTATATTGTGGATCACGGATTTGTATTTTAAACCACCTCGGACACTATATCCTCTTGAAAATGAGAGTCGAGAACGCGAAATGGACATTCACAGGGACATTTATCTCCACGACAATACATCGGCGAAGCTCTTTAGCTACTGAGCTAACGTGATAGCATCTGGCTCAAATGCAGATAGAAACAAAATAAATAAATCCCTGACTGGAAGGATAGACAGAAGATCAACAATACTATTAAACCATGTACATGTAACTACACAGTTAATAATTCTCAGCCTGGCAAAGCTTAACAATGCTGTTGCTAACGACGCTGAAGCTAACTTAGCAACTTAGCAACCGGACCTCACAGAGCTATGATAAAAACATTAGCGCTCCACCTACGCCAGCCAGCCCTCATCTGCTCATCAACACCCGTGCTCACCTGCGTTCCAGCGATCGACGGCGCGACGAAGGACTTCACCCGATCACAGATGCGGTTGGCGGCTAGCATCGGTTGGTGGCTAGCATCGGCTAGCGCGTCTGCTATACAAGTAAGTCCTCTTGTTGTGTTGCTACAGCCAGCCGCTAATACACTGATCCCACCTACAACTTTCTTCTTTGCAATCTCCATTGTTCATTAAACAAATTGCAAAAGATTCACCAACACAGATGTCCAGAATACTGTGGAATTATGAAATGAAAACAGAGCTTTTTGTATTGGCCTCAATGGGGGAGCCATACCTCTGTTCTACTGGCTATGTCACGCGCATACGTCATATCCAAAGGAGTTTTTCAACCGGAAGTTTAGCAGGAAATTTAAAACTGCACTTTATAAGTTAACCCGGCCGTATTGGTATGTGTTGCAATGTTAAGATTTCATCATTGATATATAAACTATCAGACTGCAAGGTCGGTAGTAGTGGGTTTCAGTAGGCCTTTAAGGATTGTAAATGATAGGCAACATTTAAAAAAAGTGCAGGTCCCCTTTAACATTAACACAGCATACATCCATACATGGTGGATATATAAAAAAGCAGAAAGCGCCACCTGCTAAATCGGATGGGGCGTTGTACCCTAATGCCCCAAAAGCGGCTTCCAGCGTGTAGTCACTTCATCCTAGGCCCTGTTATTAAAATGACCCCTCTGTGGTCACACACTAATTTCCCACCATCTCCTGCTGGCACAAGTGTGAATGGAATACTTTAGCAGCAATCATCACCTCCGCTATCATCACGTGTTGAGTGTGCACTGATTGGAAAGCACTGCGAGCGCCGGTGTCCGTCCCTCAGGTAAACGTGTAGTCAGCGGTGTTCTTTAGCAAAGCCATCCAGCTGGACATTTAATTTGAGGAATTTGATTAAATTTCTCATGTAATTATCTAGTTCTCCGCAGGGCTATTGAGGAGCGTCACAAGGGCCCTTTGCTTTTTTAATGCAGGCCATCTGCTTCCTTTACACAACGGGTTACCTTTTCCAACATGCCCCGCCGCCTCCTGAGCATCCTCTCAGGATCCTCCAGCCTCGCACAACGCCGTGCTTGACAATACTCCAGCCTTCCATCCCACCGATGGAGTGCAATTAACCTGAACCACACTTTCTGAGCGCTTTTCACTTTGGATTTCAGGGAGCCCCGCAGCTCAGTGGTCCTTGGCTTCAAACTCAGCAACATGTTTAGTGATGGAAGACCTGCCATTACTAAATATTCACTTTGATCACATTCATCTTCATCCTAATATGGAACACTGTAAATAAGGATCATTGATGTGTTTAGCACAAGCATGTTAAGAATCATTTTTTCATTCAAGTAAAATAAATGCAAAGTCTAATCCTGAAAGTTAACTCTTTTAACATACAAACAAAGCCTTTATAAATGACTTTGCAGCATATTTTCTTCCCTTTGCCAGACAATTTGCAATTAATTGATAAATAATGTCTACTTTTGCGTGAACAATGATACATATGACAGCAGTTAATAAAATCAGTAAAGAAATCTGAAAACTGAATACAAATATTGTCTAAAACAGTGTTTTGTCCTCTCATTGGTCATGCATTTGAATAAACACCACAGTATTTGTCTTAAAAAAAGGATATACAATAGTATTTAGTATTACGGTATTAAAAAAAGCATTTGAAAATTAAATAAAATGCATGATGACAAATAAAACATTTTATTATTCAAAATCCATCCATTTTCTACCACGTGTCCCTTTTTTGAGGTTGCGGGGGGTGCTGGAGCCCATCCCAGCTGCACTCAGGCGGAAGGCGGGGTACACCCCGGACAAGTCGCCACCTCATCGCAGGGCCAACGCAGATAGACAGACAACATTCACACTCACATTCACACACTAGGGCCGATTTAGTGTTGTCAATCAACATATCCCCATGTGCATGTCTTTGGAGGTGGGAGGAAGCCGGAGTACCCGGAGGGAACCCACGCAGTCACAGGGAGAACATGCAAACTCCACACAGAAAGATCCCGATTGAACTCAGGACTACTCAGGACCTTCGTATTGTGAGGCACATGCACTAAACCCTGTTCCACCGTGCTGCTCAAAATGTTGCGCATATTGATCTAATTGCAAACACAATTTAAAGTATGAATTCAAATTATTTTGACTACTGGAAAATACAAGTGTCGTTTGTTGCTGCTTCCTAAAATGACATTTTACAATGAAATATAGTCACATAAATCCCTCATGTTTTTTCACAATTGCTTTCTACTGCTAAAAACCAGTGGCGGGCCATGCGTTTCTCACCAAGGCCTTCAGTGATGTCCTACTTAGTCCGACTTCACCTCTCAAAATACCGTAATTTATGTCACCACATGGACACGGCTGGAGATACTAAGCAGAAACACACTACTGGTCATTGAATCCCCTCAACAGAATACAAAACGGTCTATTTTTTGGCGCATTTAACATTCAATAAACCCGCTTCAGCGATCAAAACATACCTTACGTGGTACTGTCAAACTCAAGATAATTGTATAAAACAAATGAAACATGAAAAAATTAAGACATATAATATTTGAACTCACAATTTGTAGCACCCATTCGACGCCGTATAAGCCAGTGGTACCCCTCGTAGTCGGTTGATTCGTGTGAAAGTGGCGGGCAAACCATCTCATCGACGGGATAGCTTCCGGTGTCGGCCGACCTTGTCTCACAAGACTAGTTTCTCTTTAGCATCCTTCTTGAAAATGGCCTTGCAAATATATATCCGCCACCTAATCAACATGTTGCTCTCCTTCTTTGTGAGTACCCGTGAGTATTCTGTGGCTTTCTATGGCTCGTATGACTCTGGTGCCAATTCCTGTTTTTGCAACTTGTGATATCCAATCACTTGGTACTCCCAAGTGAGTATCCAATCAAAGCGTAAGGCCAGCTAGAAGGCCTTACTGACGACAACTCATGATCTGATTGGCTATTGGCTATCAAGTCTATGTGTCCGTTCACTGACAGTGCACGGACGCCTGCATTGTTGATTCTGAAGGCTTCGGGCAGATTTGGTACAGCATGGCAACATAAGCTAGCTGAATTCTGATTGGATAAAACCTCTAAGCTAAAAACAACAGCACTGGAAGGAGCATAATATGACATGAAGAGAATATGAATACTTATAGATATTTAGGGGAATTAAATTAAAAAATACTTGTATCTTTAATTATGATCATGATTTCTGGTTATGTTTGGCCAGCAGAGAAGGCCTTGCTGGCCCTGACGGCACACCACCGCTAAAAACAACAAAAAAGGTATGTGCTGAACATTTTAATTTCCCCTCTGAGATTAATAAAGTATTTCTGATTTCTGATCTGATCTGAAATGAACAGTTTTCATTCAGTCTTGCTACCCTAACACTTTATTACTCCCTCTGAAAAATGTGGAATATTCCGTAAGTCACATGATCCACAGGAAGTTGCATCATTCACATCCTCTGCAGGTCATGAAGAACAAAAGTAAGTTCACTTATTAATTTGTATTCATATTCAATATTTCAACAATAACTGGGATTTGAAATCTCAGCACAGATGTGTTACCCTATTTTAAAAAAATATAATTTTTGATTGGAATATTTTTTGTTGAATCACGTCAATGTGTTTTGTGTCAACATTTATTAGCATAAATTAGCTATTAGCATAAAAACCATGTAGTATTTCATGTATCTGATCATTTTATGCTAAAATCTCACTCCTGTTATTTTTCATCCTGTTACTCAAACAAGTCTTCTTCTGCTACGAGGCTATTTGTGTATTCAATAAGTGTATTATCACATTTAGAGTTTTAGAGTATGATGGACCGCCTGAGCATAAGACTTATATACGGCTTTTCATTTTTTGCCGCTCCAGAGAGATTTGTTTTTTGTATTTTTGGTCCCATATGGCTTTTTCAACGTCCTGGGTTGCCGACCACTGGTATATCCCCTAATAAATGTCTGGTAAAAGTCAGATTGTTTTTTTATGTATAATTTTCAACGATAGTGGTCACAATGAAAAAAAGAATATGTTTTGTGTTTTGCACACAAAGAAGCTTTTTATGCATCATTGCTGCAAATATACATTTTCGAACAAGAAGGATGAAGGAGTTTTGGTTTCTGTTCTCTGGACTGCAGTCTGCTCCCTGTTAACTTCTTGAGGTCGATGTTATGACATTTGACATTCTAATCGTTTCCCCCTTTGGGGCTTGAAGCCTCTAAGGCATCCTAACACTTTCTGCGTGTTGCTCATTAAAAGAAACACTAAGAAAAAAATGTATGATTCATGTGCGTCCAGCCATGACACCGACATTGTCCCACAGGCGTCTCCCTCTTCTTTGCCCTTAAGTGGTCGGAGGATCACACTTGTATTATTTTTTCAAACACATTTCACGTGTTGACAGTCGGTGCATAATGTATGGCCGCATGCATCAATTATGTAAAGCAATTCAGGCTATGAATATATATAATTTATTTGATTCTCAAGCTCCTACATTATTGAACCCGAAGCTATTTTTACCATTATTACTCTTCCCAAATAGTTTCATCTTTTGTTGCCGTTTCCTCTGCTGCTCCTCATTATTGAAAGATGCTGCTGCTTGTGAATGCATAAACACTTACAGTATGTACTCATATTTATAAGTACTGTATTTATGATTTATGAAGCACCAAAAGAACTATCTAACCAGCTAGAGTATGTCTCAAAAGTGAGTACACCCTCATATTTCAGGAAATATATTTACCACCCTGTGATGAGGTGGCGGCTTGTCCAGGGTGTACCCCGCCTTCCGCCCGAATGCAGCTGGGATAGGCTCAGCCACCCCCGCGATCCCAAGAGGGACAATCGGTAGAAAATGGATGGATGGATGTTTACTACCAAAACACAATACTTCAGAGAGAACACCTGGATGTTGTCAGTGTACAGTTTGTAAATACAGTATGTACTACCCACGGAAAATGTTGAAATCTGGCAACACAAGTGGCGAGCAAGATAATTGTATCGTGCGTACAGTACAGTGACATGTGGTTGCATGAGTGCTGCAGGCACGAGGGAGCTGTGTAACGGTACAGTGGGAGAAGGAGACGGCACGGAGACGGTGACGTTGTTAGCTTGCAGCGTGTTTATTAAAATGGCATGACAGCGTTCCAATGCGTCCTCATCTGTGTGCTCTGCTGGTTGCGCCTTCAAGAGCGCACCTCGGGACACACCCACGACCGCTCACCTCCTGCACGCGTTACTCCGGCTGCGGCAAGCAGCTGCAAGCAATCACCGGCAATCAGCGCACCTGAAGCTGATCATCAGGACCGCCTTCAAAAGCCTGCTCAACCTGCTATTCCGGGCCAGAACGTAGTCTTCTGTTGAGTACCGTAAGCTATCATCCAGCTCTATGCAACCTTGCTTCGCTCTCTGTGTTCTCCACCATCGTGTTTATTTGGTCACGTTGTCTTCCTTGTCGTCCTTCCTGCAGTCTGCCTTTGTTCCACATGATGAGCTGTGCGTCTCGTCTTCTCCCTGTGATTCCTTGTTTGTTTCCCTCTGGATTCCGGACTGCCTCCCTCGATCCTCGACCTCCCGCTTTGACAGGGAACTTCTTCTGCCTAGCTCCTTTGGACTTGTCCGCTTCCTCAGACAACACTCACAGTAACACTCAACAGTTAATTCATACACATAGTCGCACACACAATACACTCTCTTGGTTTTCATCACACTCCATTCCCTTGTTGTTTAATTAATATAATTGTTTTGATATTATTTATATATATGGTATATATATATAAATAAAACATAGAACTACTATGCCCTCTTGTGGTCTGTGCCGTCAACTCCCTCCGCAAACATAACATGAATGCTGTCTTCCACTCGTCTGCCTCCTTAATCCGGAACGAGGTGGTAAGCATTACGGAGGTCGAGCTTGGTAAAAATGGTAGCTGGGACGAGAGGCTCAATGGAAGAGCTCATTAGGGGTAGAGGGTACTTATTCTTCACTGTGATGAAGTTTAGTTGCCGGTAGTCAGTGCAGGGTAGCAAAGACTCATCCTTCTTGCTCACAAAGAAAAATCCCGTGGCTACCGGGGACTTTGAGGGAGTGATGATGCAGAATGAGAGTGAGTCTGTAATATGGCCTGTTTTTCGGGTAGTGAGAGGTTGTATAGTCGGCTTGAGGGAAGGACAGCGTTGGGCACAAGCTCGGCGGCACAATCATAGGGCCTGTGCGGGGGAAGGGGGAGTGTTCGTTCCTTGCTGAACACAGCCACAAGATCATGATAAACTGGGGGAATTGTGGCAAAGGTCCGTGGAGAGTGACAAGGGCTTTTTCCTCCCCGAAAAAGGTACTGCTGCCGTGCTCCAGGCCAAGATCTTTCCTGAGGTGCAGGAAATCTGGGGGTCGTGCTGGCGTAGCCAAGAGTGGCCAAGGACTAGGGGAGCGATAGGGCCGTTGAGAATCCAGAGGCTGAGGATCTCCGTGTGATTCCGCGAGAGGGTTAGGGATACGGGTTTCGTGCGGTGGGTTATCGGTCCAAGGGGGTGTCCGTCCAAGGCCTGAGCCTGCAGGGAGGTGTCCAGGTTCAGAAGGCCAATCCCGGCCCGGCGAACAAATTCCCAGTCCATGAAACTCTCGTCTGCTCCCAAATCCAGGTAGGCCCCCACAGTCAGGCTCTTCGAGCTCCAGGACAAGGTTGCCGGGAAAAGAATGCCGGGGTCGTTGTGGACCTGGGAAACAGATGTGTGACTCACAAGTATTCCCCTGACGGGCGAGCTTTGTCCTTTTGGCCGTGTAGGACACGCCCTGATTTCATGCCTCGCAAATCCGCAATACAGGCAGAGGCGCTGCCGAAACCTCCTCTCCCTTTCCTCTGCCGCTAGACGTGTCCTGCTTAGCTGCATGGGTTCCTCCAGTTTAGCAGGTACAGGAGAGAAGCTAAATGGAGGTCTGGTCCACAACAAAATCCAAAATCCTCTTCAAAAGGCCTGGGGCTAGCAATCTTAGGTTCCTGGGAGTGAGGGGACTGCCAGGGGGCGGTGGCTGTGGAGGTGGCATGTTCGGGCGCCGGGGGAGCAGAAATGCTCAGGGAAATGGTGTCCAATTTAGCCAAAAGTTTGGCGAATGCAGCCTCGAGCTTATTCTCCAGTGAACAAAAATGCTTTTGGTGCTGCTGGAATACCATGTGCATGGCCGCGACGTTGGGGCTCGTGGGGGCTCGTTGGGGCTTGGGAAGAGAGCGTGGGTCATGCCTTGTCACTGCCATCTGGTTCTGTCATGGCCAGAGCGTACTGTAACAGTACAGTGGGAGAAGAAGACGGCACGGAGACAGTGACGTTGTTAGCTTGCAACGTGTTTATTGATATAAACAGATGTGCGTGAAGTGTGTACTTAAACCAAATGAATAAGGTGTGACTATGTGTAGTAAGTATATGAGGGGTGTTACCAGGCATTGTTGAAGGTGCGTGTTGAGATCGAGGCAGAAGTCCAGATAGGGCAAGGCAGGCTCGAAGGTCCAGAAACAGGCGGGAGGTCGAGGGCTGGAGCGAGGCATCGTGGTCAAAGGGCAGGCGTGAGGTCGAGATCCAAGGAGGCAGCAGAGAGTTCAGAAGGGGTCCGCGGAGACGAGACACACAGCTCGAAACCAGGGAAGGATGACGACACAAAACGAGACACAGTGAGCATGACGGAGGGAAACACAAAGAGCGAGGAAGCACATATAGGCAAGGAAAGCTGGATACTGTTGTAATGTTAATGTGCCTTTTTGTTCAGGCAGCACCGTGACCACCACTAGGGGTTCAGGCGGGGTCCTAGGCACCGGGGCCAGCAGTGTTGTGACAACAGTAGAGCTAACAGCTGTGTATGTTGTATCTGTGTGCTGGACTTCATTAAAAGTTCGAGTTGAGCATTATAAGAAGTACTTCACTTTACTACATTGGCGACGAGGATAAATCAAGACTTCAATGGCGTTGTTTGGAAATTTAACGGAGTTTGACCAAACTACGGATGATTAGCAACAGTATGCTGAACGACTGGAATTTTACTTCGTGGCTAACAAAATCACAGACGAAGGACAACAGGAGGCAATTTTCCTGAGTTTGTGTGGCGCCAAAATATATGCAGTGTTGCGGGATTTGTGCCAGCCCGGTAAGCCGGCGGATACAGACATGACATTGACGGAGATGCTTCAGAAATTAACGGATCACTTTGCGCCAAAACCCAGTTTGATTGTGGAACGATTCAATTTTCATTCCAAATTGAGACAACAAGGTCAGTCTGTTTCTTCGTTTGTTGCGGAGCTAAGGAGGCTCACGGAACATTGCAAATTTGGAACTGCATTAGATGACATGCTTAGAGACAGACTTGTGTGTGGTATCAACGAGGATAGCATCCAACGTCGTTTGTTGTCTGAGGATGATGAAAAATTGACTCTAGCACGGGCCATTGACTTGGCCACATCGATGGAAACAGCATCCAAGGACCTGGCGGACTTCCAACTAACTGGGGCAGAAGGAACGGTCCACAAAGTCCAGCTAGGAGCAGATCGGCGCGTCCCACTGAGTGGCTGTTTCCGGTGCGGTGGTAGTCATGGGCCGACAGACTGCCGGTTCATTGATGCAATTTGCCACAATTGCCACAAGAGGGGGCACTTGGCCAGAAAATGTCGCAGTGCCGGGCAGATAAGGAAACCTGAAGGACCAACATCAGGTGCAACTTACAGGTTGGGAAATGAGACCGAAAATGTAGAATATGCACACACACTCTATAACCTGAGTATGGAGGAGAAAGTGGAACCATACAAAGAGCACATACAAATAAATGGACATGACGTTGAATTTGAAATTGACACTGGAGCAGGCATGACGATAATTACTGAGGACACGTACCAAAAGATGGGGGGAGGATGACTCCAACACACACATGTGAAACTATACACCTACACCAAAGAGAAGGTGGGAGTGTTAGGGAAACTGCAAGTGCAAGTCAACTACAGAGGGCAGGCAAAACAATTACCATTACTGGTGGTAAAGGGTGAGGGCCCAAATCTCATGGGCAGAAATTGGTTGAAAGCAATTAAAATAGATTGGAGCACTGTATTTAGCCTGAGGTTAAGTATGCAGCAGGACTTAGATGAGCTACTCACGAGACATGAGGATGTTTTTAAGAAGGAACTGGGCATGTTAGTCGGGGCCTCAGCAAAAATCTATGTCGAGCGAGATGCCAAGCCAAGATATTTCAAAGCTCGACCACTGCCATATGCACTAAAAGACAACGTTGAGGCTGAATTAGTAAGGCTGGAGAAGGAAGGCATTCTTGAACCCGTGAACTTTTCGGAGTGGGCCGCCCCCATTGTGCCCATCATAAAACCAGACAAAACAACTAGAATCTGTGGGGACTATAAAGTCACTGTAAACCCAGTGTCAAAATTAGATAACTACCCAATCCCGAAAACGGAGGACTTGTTAGCAGTATTAGGAGGTGGAAATTTTTTTTACCAAACTGGACATGTCTCAAGCCTACCAGCAACTCAGGTTAGATGAGGACTCAAAGAAGTTCACAACAATAAACACACATCGAGGACTATACCAGTACACAAGATTGCCGTATGGAGTGTCTTCGGCACCAGGCATTTTCCAGCGCACCATGGATGGTCTATTGCAAGGACTGTCTCAAGTAGTGGTGAGAGTGGACGACATCTCAGTAACAGGGAAGGATGATGCTAGCCACTTAAAAAATCTCGGAGAGGTGCTTGAAAGAATTGCAGCTGCAGGCCTTCGCTTGCAACGACAAAAATGTGTGTTCATGGCACCCGAGGTAGTGTATCTCGGTTACAAAATTAACTGCAACGGCATCCATCCAGTGGCAGATAAAGTTGAAGCCATTGTAAATGCTCCTCAGCCAACTGACCAGACACAGTTGAAATCGTTCCTTGGAATGTTAAATTACTATCACAGATTCTTGCCAAACATATCCACCATCTTGGAGCCTTTACATGAACTGCTGAGAAAGGGAAATGCGTGGAAATGGACGACGAATCAGAGTCGAGCATTCGAGGCAGCAAAAAAGTGTCTCCAATCTGATAAACTATTGATACACTTTGATGACGGAAAGTCACTTTATCTGGCCTGTGATGCTTCCCCATACGGTGTGGGGGCCGTTCTATCTCACCGTTTCCCAGATGGTTCAGAAAAGCCCATTGGATACATGTCCCGTTCACTAACAGTGGCTGAGAGGGGTTACTCTCAATTGGAAAAGGAGGCACTAGCCATCATGTTTGGCCTAAAAAAATTTAATCAATACCTTTTCGGCAAGCACTGCACCATCGTCACAGATCACAAACCGCTGCTGGGTCTTTTGGGTGAGAGCAAAAGCATTCCACAGTTGGCGGCAGCCAGAATGCAGAGGTGGGCCTTGCTTTTGGCAGCTTATGAATACACCTTAGAATACAAGGAAGGCTCGAAACATAGGAACGCTGATGCCTTAAGCCGACTCCCATTGCCAGTCATGCCCAGCAGTACACCACGCGAGGAGGAGGTAATAATGCTGATGGAACACATGAATGGCACACCATTGCAAGCCAAGCAGATCCGGGACTGGACCAGACGAGATCCAATATTGTCCAGAGTGCAACAATGGCTGTTACATGGTTCCTGGCCCAAGGTATGTGCTGATCCACGAGTGAAGCCGTATATGAAAAGACAGCATGAGCTGAGTGTGGAGGATGGCTGCCTTCTGTGGGGGACAAGGGTGGTAATACCACCTCGGGGTCGGCAGGTAATGACGGAAGAGCTACATGCAGCTCATCCAGGGGTCTCAAGGATAAAATCCCTAGCCCGAAGTTACGTATGGTGGCCCAACATGGATGAGGAGTTGGAGGCAGCAGTGCGCAGATGTCATACATGTCAAGCTAACCAGGCCACACCTCCGGCCGCGCCGCTGCATCCCTGGGAGTGGCCAAATCAGCCATGAATGAGACTACATTTGGATTTTTGCGGGCCCATTCTGGGAAAAATGTTTTTGATTGTCATCGATGCTTACTCCAAATGGATGGAGATCATCCCAATGCAGTCCATAACCTCCTCAATAACTATTGAGAAATTGAGAAGCATATTTGCCACTCATGGCATCCCAGCAAGTCTGGTTACAGACAATGGGCCAAGTCTGGTCAGTGCAGAGTTTGAAAATTTCCTCAGAAAAAATGACGTAAAACATGTGACAACAGCCCCATACCACCCGTCCTCAAATGGCTGTGCGGAGCGCGCTGTACGGGTCTTCAAGGAAGCCATCAAGAAGATGGGGGAGGGAAGTGTGGAAACAAAGGTGTCTAGGTTTCTCTTTAAATACAGATCAACTCCTCAGACTACAACCGGCATTACGCCTGCGGAGCTGCTAATGAACAGGAGATTGCGAACGCAGCTGGACATGGTCCGGCCAGCACTGTCAGACAAAGTGGGCTCAAACCAGGCAAAACAAAAACAAAACCATGACAAAAGGGCCAGGGACCGAGTGTTCACAGACTGTGAGGCTGTATACATACGAGGATATGCGGGTCAGAAATGGATTCAGGCGAGACTCGTGGAGAGGACTGGTCCAGTGTCTTGGACAGCAAAAACTCAAGATGGCAAGCTGGTGAGAAGACATCAGGATCAGATCCGTCCACGTTATGATCAGAAGGAAACTCTTCGTGACACATCAGAGTACAGTTTTCCCGAGGATTTCCATTCAGCACCACCAGGAGCAGTTGATCAGGAACTAGTTGATCAGGAACTAGTTGATCTGGAACCCGATGAGCAGGAACCAGGTGATCAAGCACAGGATGCAGAAGTGGGAGTCAGGGACACCGCTCGCCAAAGGAAACCTCCATCATATCTTAAGGACTATGTTCTCATACAGACTCAGTGATTTATGGGGGTTGTGTATTACACTAAGAGGGGAGTATGAATATTTGACTGGACTATGGGTGGAGGGAATGTTGTAGTGTTAATGTGCCTTTTTGTTCAGGCAGCACCGTGACCACCACTAGGGGTTCAGGCGGGGTCCTAGGCACCGGGGCCAGCAGTGTTTTGACAACAGTAGAGCTAACAGCTGTGTATGTTGTATCTGTGTGCTGGTCTTCATTAAAAGTTCGAGTTGAGCATGATAAGAAGTACTTCACTTTACTACAGATATGTATGAGGGTTACTGTACAAGTACAAGTAGCTATGTTCTGGCACTGGAACGCATGACGCGCTGGCTTATGAAGGCAGGTCTCTCATCAGTGTCAGGTGTGTTGATTGCAGAGAGGCTGCAGTCGGACCCAGAGAGGAACGCCAGTGGGTGTGTCCCGAGGTGTGCTCAGCGGAGCGCACAGCAGAATGAGAGGCGGCAGGTGTGTGATCCGTAACAAGCTGTGCATCACATGCAGGTCTGGCTTTCCCTACAGGCGAACAAGGCAGCCGCCAAATAGCATAATGTAAAAAAAAAAACAAGATAAAAGAAAATAATTACAATAGAAATACATAAATGCATTTTTTTTGCACATACTGTACACATAATTGGAACGTTTTCTTAAAAAAAACCAACAATCTAACCTATCACCTATGACAAGACAGGAACCTGCTAAAACTGCTGGTGGAGAGAGACGACACATTGTATCACAATGGAAGAAAGCTAGTGGAGCAATTTTATCTGATCGATAATCTTTTACGATGATTATTGGAACATCAAAGTTAACCAATGCGGCCTACAAAACGAAGGAAGGAGGAGGAGGAAATACGGGCTGAAAGAAGTATATATGTGCATTTGGCTAATTCATTTTTAGCGTTAGCATCTTGACTTTTGGGCTAGCGGCAGCAACAGGTTGTTGTTGCTGGTTTTTCTATTTAGGGATAGCAAGAGGAGCTCACATAAGGTACCTATAAGCTCAACTGGATGAACTTCTGAAGTTAACAGAAAGTAAATAAGCAGCATTTGTAAAGCAGAAAATTCCGAAATGCACAGAGGGTGAAAAAGTTGGTAACCCAAACTTAAACCGTACTTAATGTAAGCTCGGCTATTGACTCATTTGACTGCAATGTCAGCTATTATCTGAATGAAATAATGGATGCTATTTGCGATGTGATGCAATCAGAACATATTTACAGCCAAGACAGACACATGGAGAGGTTGCTATCAAGGAAGAGATGGCACTGTGTTCTTTCAACTGAGTCTTGCCGTGAAGCATACTTGCCAACCTTGAGACCTCCGATTTCGGGAGGTGGGGAGCGGGGGGCTGGGGGGGGGGGCGTGGTTGGGGGGGCGGGGCATGGTTGAGGGCGTCGTTAAATGATAAATGATAAATGGGTTATACTTGTATAGCGCTTTTCTACCTTCAAGGTACTCAAAGCGCTTTGACAGTATTTCCATATTCACCCATTCACACACACATTCACACACTGATGGCGGGAGCTGCCATGCAAGGCGCTAACCAGCACCCATCAGGAGCAAGGGTGAAGTGTCTTGCCCAAGGACACAACGGACATGACTAGGATGGTAAAAGGTGGGAATTGAACCCCAGTAACCAGCAACCCTCCGATTGCTGGCACGGCCACTCTACCAACTTCGCCACGCCGAGAGGGGAGGAGTATATTTACAGCTAGAATTCACCAAGTCAAATATTTCATATATATATATATATATATATATATATATATATATATATATATATATATATTTATATATATATATATATATATATATATATATATATATATATATATATATATATATATATATATATATATATATATATATATATATATATATATTTATGTATATATATATATATATATATATATATATATATATATATATATATATATATATATATATATATATATATATATATTTATATATATATATATATATATATATATATTTATGTGTATATATATATATATATATATATATATATATATATATATATATATATATATATATATATATATATATATATATATATATATATATATATATATATATTAGGGCTGGGAATCTTTGGGTGTCCCACGATTCGATTCAAAATCGATTCTTGGGGTCACGATTCGATTCAGAATCAATTTTTTTTCAATTCAACACGATTCTCGATTCAAAAACGATTTTTTAAAATTTATTTATTTATTTATTTATTTTTTTTAATGAAAACAATACACAACAATACCATAATAATGCAATACAATTTCAAAACAAAACCCGACCCAGCAACATTCAGAATAGCAATAAACAGAGCAATTGAGAGCAATTGAGGACACACAAACATGACACGGAACAATCTAAAAGTAGTGAGACAAAAATGAATATTATCAACAACAGTATCAATATTAGTAACAATTTCAACATAGCAGTGATTAAAAATCCCTCATTGATATTATCATTACAAACATTAATAAAAAAAAAAATACAAAAAATGAACAATAGTGTCACAGTGGCTTACACTTGCATCGCATCTCATAAACTAAATGTCTAAAGATAATGTCAATGAGGGATTTTTAATCACTGCTATGTTGAAATTGTAACTAATATTGATACTGTTGTTGATAATATTCATTTTTGTTTCACTACTTTTGGTTTGTTCTGTGTCGTGTTTGTGTCTCCTCTCAATTGCTCTGTTTATTGCAGTTCTGAGTGTTGCTGGGTCGGGTTTGGTTTTGGAATTGGATTGCATTGTTATGGTATTGCTGTGTATTGTTTTGTTGGATTGATTAATTAAAAAATAAATAAATAAATAAATAAAAATAAAACAATTATTAAAAAAATATATTAAAAAAAAAAAAATCGATTTTTTAAAAATGAGAATCGATTCTGAATCGCACAACGTGAGAATCGCGATTCGAATTCGAATCGATTTTTTCCCACACCCCTAATACATATATATACATCCTGAAAATATGCAAACAAAACTGTGTTTAGATAATTGATACTTCAAACTTGCATAAATAAATCTTAAGGAATATAGCATAACTTGGCTTCTGAGAGCTTCAAAATGTAATGAATAAAATGCTAAAGTTGTTGATAAACAAGCAATTATTTTAATAATTAAATATGGTAATTTTAAATGAATTATTATGATCATTTAAAATTAATTATTTCAAATATGTTTATTTTAATGTATAATTCTATGGCTGGATGTAATAAGGAGTCAGAAAAAATACAAATAAAAATACAATTAATTTTGGTTTTTTTAGCAAAATATAGTAAAAATGTATTTAGTTTAAAAAAAATAAAATAATTAATATATTTATTTTAAAAGGTAAGATAAACATAATAATACAATTTATCTCTAGTCTGGATGATTTAGTTCTTGTCACCCTGTTGTCCTCCCGTCTCTTCCCCAAGGATGGCTCCATGAGCTGGGCAAACGCCTGGAGATGCCCTACGTCAATAACACGGTCGGCGGCCCGTCAGTCCGCAGCTCGTACATCGGCGCCCTCTACTTCACCCTCAGCAGCCTGACCAGCGTCTGCTTTTGCAACGTGTGCGCCAACACGGACGCCGAGAAGATCTTCTCCATCTGCACCATGCTTATCGGCGGTATGCCGGACGCCTCGTATGGAATAACGTGATTGGGCAGACACGCTGTTTATATCGTGCGAAAGCGGACGTGAAAAAAGGCTGTCCTCACTCAGGTCCGCATGGAGCTGGAGGAGGCGTGGCCTCCAGCTCCGGCTGAAAATCGGGAGATTATCGGGAGAATATTTGTCCCGGGAGGTTTTCG
>NC_084731.1:34888511-35016996 GCF_033978785.1 Entelurus aequoreus
CGTTTAATTGACCCCACAAATGTGATGCTCCAGAAACTCAATCTGCTCAAAGGAAGGTCAGTTTTGTAGCTTCTGTAACGAGCTAAACTGTTTTTAGATGTGTGAGCATGATTGCACAAGGGTTTTCTAATCATCTATCACTCCAGTGTTCTAATGGTACAATGTGTTTGCTCATTGGCTCAGAAGGCTAATTGATTAAGATTAAAGTACCAATGATTGTCACACACACACGCTAGATGTGGTGAAATTTGTCCTCTGCATTTGTCCCATCCCCTTGGGGAGCAGTGGGCAGCAGCGGCGCCGCGCCTGGAACCCATAGCCTCCCTGCTTGGCACTCAGCAACAAAGGGTTGGAGTTGGGGGTTAAATCACCAAAATGATTCCCGAGCGCGGCGCCGCTGCTGCCCACTGCTCCCCAAGGGGATGGGACAAATGCAGAGGACAAATTTCACCACATCTAGTGTGTGTGTGACAACCATTGGTACTTTAATCTTAATCAATTAGCCTTCTGAGCCAATGGGCAAACACATTGTACCATTCGAACACCGGAGTGATAGTTGCTGGAAATGGGCCTCTATACACCTATGTAGATATTGCACCAAAAACCAGACATTTGCAGCTAGAATAGTCATTTACCACATTAGCAATGTATAGAGTGTATTTCTTTAAAGTTAAGACTAGTTTAAAGTTATCTTCATTGAAAAGTACAGTGCTTTTCCTTCAAAAACAAGGACATTTCAGGGCCAACACAGATAGACAGACAACATTCACACACTAGGGCCAATTTAGTGTTGCCAATCAACCTATCTCCAGGTGTATGTCTTTGGAGGTGGGAGGAGATGGTAAACAGGCTACTGAGTATTCTTTATAGAGTAAAGCAAACAAAATGAATTATTTTTTAATTCGTTGTTTAGATTAGTCAATGGATTAGTTGTTAGAAAATGAGTCATTACTAGCAGCACTATTTATGTCAGGAATCATATTTCCCTCAATGAACCACAGCTCCCGCAATGTCAACAGCACTCATGCAGCATCATACTATGATGCTCGGTCGCAGCGTGCTTGACGACGATCTTGCTACGCTCTTGTGTTGCCAGATATTTTTACATTTATGTTTGTGTTGTTGACTTTTAGTGTATAGTATACTACTATACAAGCTGCACACTGACTACTCTAAAGTGTATCCAAGTTTATTTCGTGTAATTTTGCCCTTTGAGAAGATCCAGTAAAATACTTTATGAAATGTGGGGATCACAAATAAAGATAACAGCAAAGTAACCTGCTTTCATTTCATGATGCACAAATCTAATACACACAGCGTCTTGTTGATGTTGTGAAGAAAAGCACAGTCAGACACAGTCAGATGGTATCAGTGCCATACAGTACCTAATGCATGCATAATTAATACAGAAAGAAAAGCATGAAATGGTCAATAAGCCTTTGGGCACAGGTTGTAAATGTGCTGTCAGGCCACTGCAGTTGTACACTTGTACTTTTAACTTGTGTACGACTGCAGTAGTACTAGTGCATACTGCCTTACCAGTGTACTACTATTGTACACTGTACTGTCATTCCTCAGATGGATTTATGACATCCATGCACATTTCTCATTTTGTTTGTCAAAGTGTGCAGCTATGCTGACGTCCTTTAGCGCAAGAACAGAGGAGTTCCATAATAATAAAACAAATCATGCAAATCATCACAAACAATAAAGTATCACAAACAATAGTATATGAAGAGCAGAAGCAATAACTCAATAATTATTTTATTGCCTTCTTTTCTCTCATCTGCATCCTTCACTGTGAACCAGCGCCTTCTTTACAGTACAGTCGTACTGTTGTGCAAATGATGTCGTTCATCAAAGTAATGATGTCCGCGTCACATGTTGGCGCACGCGGCGAGCTAATGTTTAATGGCGGTAGATAATGTAGTGTGATTCTAACACCATGAAAGAAACATAGCACCTTTGCATAATCTATAACAGAAATGTGAGAACGGATCAAAAGAGAGAGTCATAAGAGGACTGCTGACGTTGCACTATGGTGGCCTCTACAAGCCTTCATGTTGTCTTTAATATCACAATTTATGTTGTCATTAATCTCACAATTCATGTTGTCATTAATTTTACAATTAATGTTGTCATTAACTTTACAATTCATATTTGTCCTTTCACAATTCATTATTGTCACAATTAATGTCATCATAAATCTCACAATTCATGTATCATTAATCTCACAATTCATGTTGTCATTAATCTCACAATTCATGTCCACGTTAATTTTTAAATTCATGTTGTCAATTATTCACAATTTGTGTTGTCATTATTCTCAAAATTCATTTTTTGTAATTATTCTAAAATTCAGGTTATCAATAATTTTACAATTCATGCTGTCATTAATCTTACAATTTATGTTGACAGTAATCTCACAATTCCTGTTGTTATTTATTTTACAATTGATGTTGTAATTAATTGTACAAATCACGTTGTCATTAATTTCACAATCCATGTTGTCATTAGTTTCACAATTCATGTTGTCATTAAGTATACAATTCATGTTGTCATTTCACAATTCATTTTGTCCTTATTCTCACAATTCATTCCATCATTAATATCACAATTCATGTTGTCATTAATTTAACAATTTATGTCGACCTTATTCTCACAATTCATGTTGTCATTAATGTCAAAATCCGTGTTGTTATTATAGTCAAAATGCATGTTGTCATTCATCTCACAATTCATTTTACCATTAATCTAAAAATTCATGTTGTTATTAACTTCACAATTCATGTTGTCATTATTCTCAAAATTCATGATGCCATTAATCTCACAATTCATGTTGTCATTTATTATACAATTGATATTGTTATTATTCTCACAGTACATGTTGTCATTACTCTCAAATGTATGTTGTAATTACCGTCACCAGTCATGTCATCATTAATTTTACAATTTATGTTGTCATTAATTTCACAATTCAAGTTGTCATTATTCTCACAATTCATGTTGCCACTAATTTCACAATTGATGTTGTCATTTATTCTACAATTTATCATTATTCTTACAATACACTACTCTCAAATGTATGTTGTCGTTAAGTTTACAATTCATGTTGTCATTAATTTCACAATCCATGTTGTCATTAATCTCACTTTATGTTGCTAGTAATCTCACGATTCATGTTGTCATTTATTTCACAATTCATGATTTCATTATTCTCACAGTTCATGTTGTCATTAATTCTCATAATTCATGTTGTCAATAATCTTACAATTCAATTGTCATTAATGTACAGTGCAGTGCAGAATGTCTGAGAGGTATTCATCAAACAGCAAACAACAAACGTCCTACAAATCAAAAGTGTCGATCGTTCTTGAGATGTTGCATTACTCACAGTGTTTCTCAGTCATCATAACCACACAAACAAAGATGGCATCCATCACCACAAAGAATTACCAACAAAGAACACTTTCAAACTCCACGTCATGATTGTGTTTGTTTGTAGATTGCTTCAAGTCATTCAGTTCATTTCTACTGTGCAGTTTTCATTCATAACTGGCAGGAGGAATTAATATTGATATCAGATATTGGTGTAATATCAGCAATATGGGCTGGAGGAGGAGACGCGGTGGACACAAAGTAAGGAAGCCAGGCCGGACGTATCTGGTAAGAAACACTGGCTAAGGTTAAACTTCTACTGAGTCATTATCTCTCCAATACTAGATCCTGGACGCATGCATGTGCATTTTGAAAATAAAATGCTTTCCAGTTTCTTTTTTTGGTCCATTGCCAAACACAGCAGGCACTGATCAAATTAAAAGTAGTTTTAAGGAAGATCATTTTTTATTTTGCCATTGGACGGTGATGCTGTTGTCTTACAGTAGAAGGCTAAGATAGCTACACAACTGTGGAGGTTTCTCCTCTCCGGGTTCCTCGGTACAACCAAGCACTGACATGACAGTTTAGTTTCAGGTTTACAATACTGTTTTATTTCTCGATAATGTCTCTCAGGTGCTTTTCAGCAATTGTCTTTCTCGGTCCGTCTCTCTCTCGCGCTCGCTCCAGCTCCACCACCTCTCTCCTCCCCGGCTGCTGCCTTTTAACAGAGCGACAGGTGATTAGATAAGCAGGCCCAGGTGGGCTGTCTACGCACTTGTCGCTGATCTCGAAGCCGGTCCTGGCACACCCCGCTTCGCTGCAGGTCCGCAAGCCACGCCCCCCTCCACAACAACAAATCGAGTTAACAGTATTATTTACATATTTCCAACCTACTGGTATTACTTACCGTTTCATTGTCTCTTACATTGCCATAAATAGGAGTCAACGAGCCCATCATTATAAGTAGTTTTTAAAAAAATTTAAAAAATGTTTTTTTTGTTTTTGTTTTGTTTTTTTGTCATTAAAAAAATACAATCATGTGTGCTTACGGACTGTATCCCTGCAGACTGTATTGATATATATTGATGTATAATGTAGGAACCAGAAATATTAATAACAGATAGAAAGAACCCTTTTGTGTGAATGAGTGGGAATGAGTGTAAATGGGGGAGGGAGTTTTTTTGGGTTGGTGTACTAATTGTAAGTGTATCTTGTGTTTTTTATGTTCATTTAATTAAAAAAAATAAAAATAAAATATTATTTATTTATTTATTTATAATTATTTTTTTTATGTCCTGTCCAGCTTATCAGGCAAATCATATAGTTGATGTAGATGCCCATATCCGCTGTTCAGATTTACTTTACAAAAGAGAAGTGTAGGATACTTCTCTTGTTGCCTCATTTGTATTTGACTTTATTAAATGTATTTATATTATCATTTGGTGCAGGCGGGCGGGAGCAGGAGGGGATAGAAAGAAAAAAAAAGGAATACAGAGGGGGGAATTGTGGGGACAAGAGGGGGATTAGACAGAGAGACAAAAACAACAACAGCAAACACAACAACAACAACAACAGAGCAACATCAGCAAATACGACATGTACAAATATGATGGTAAAAGTAATAGCAAATAAGCAGTTAGCAAAAATAAAAAATAATACAGAAATGACAATGAGCATTATTACACTAAAAATGGAGCAATACAAATACCAATAGAAATAGCGCTATTGATAATGAACAATACCAATACTTTACCTTTATTATCAACAATACAGTTGTTCAAATGCAACAATACATATACGTAATGATACATTGAGATACGAAAGAATGCAGAAAAATGGGGGGGAAGAAAGAGAAGCAACCTACATTAACCTTGTAGATTGTTATAGTAACAATAGGTTAAGCTTTGTCAGAGTGCCATGTGTTATGCCCAGTTTACCCTAGGGCAACAACATTAATATATGTTTGATGAAACGTGATTATGTGCATGAATGTATGTGTGCATATGTACTTGTATATGTACATTATGTGTATATCTGTGTTTGTACAGTGAATGTATATGTACAGAATGTGTATATGTGTGTTTGTACCGTGAATGTATATGTATAGTATGTGTATGTGTGTGTTTGTACAGTGAATGTATATGTACAGAATGTGTATATGTGTATTTGTACCGTGAATGTATATGTATAGTATGTGTATGTGTGTGTTTGTACAGTGAATGTATATGTACAGTATGTGTATATGTGTTTGTACAGTGAATGTATATGTACAGAATGTGTATATGTGTTTGTACAGTGAGTGTATACACTACCGTTCAAAAGTTTGGGGTCACCCAAACAATTTTGTGGAATAGCCTTCATTTCTAAGAACAAGAATAGACTGTCGAGTTTCAGATGAGAGTTCTCTTTTTCTGGCCATTTTGAGCGTTTAATTGACCCCACAAATGTGATGCTCCAGAAACTCAATCTGCTCAAAGGAAGGTCAGTTTTGTAGCTTCTGTAACGAGCTAAACTGTTTTCAGATGTGTGAACATGATTGCACAAGGGTTTTTTAATCATCAATTAGCCTTCTGAGCCAATGATCAAACACATTGTACCATTAGAACACTGGAGTGATAGTTGCTGGAAATGGGCCTCTATACACCTATGTAGATATTGCACCAAAAACCAGACATTTGCAGCAAGAATAGTCATTTACCACATTAGCAATGTATAGAGTGTATTTATTTAAAGTTAAGACTAGTTTAAAGTTATCTTCATTGAAAAGTACAGTGCTTTTCCTTCAAAAATAAGGACATTTCAATGTGACCCCAAACTTTTGAACGGTAGTGTATGTACAGTATGTGTATATACACATACTGTATGTTATGTATGTTTGTACAGTGAATGTATATGTACAGTATGTATATGTGTATTTTTTAAAATAATTATTATTATTATTATTATTTTAATTTCTTGTGCGGCCCGGTACCAATCGATCCACGGACCGGTAGTGGTTGGGGACCACTGCACTACGCCATGCTGCCCCCAATTTTTGTGAAGGTCTGCACTTAAGGTAGGGCTAATCTTTGCACACACTCGAAGCGACTTCCTCACAGTGGAAGGCACATTGCCACAAATCATAAAAGTTAAACATAAGGCACTTTTTACTTCAGATGAGTTTAAAAGTTAGTGAAGTGACTTGTGCTGGTTAAAGCAAACAAACATTTTCCCTCGTTGGGTTTCATCGTTGACATGATGTTATAGAACATTTAAATTGGCTGAGTCATGCAAGGATGTTTGGGTTAATGATTACTATATATGGATAATCAGTTAACGCCGCATATGGTAAAAATGTCACAATCGGAGAAAACTCCAACTCGTTTGGAGGAAGTATGAAGGAAGGCAAGAATGTTTGATAAATATCTCTGCAATGCTTCCACCGTTTGATTTCAACATTTTTGGGACTTACAGATCCCAAATACACATAAGCAGGTACCATCAGGTATACAAAGTTGGTTTGGCACAGTCCTTACTTAAATAGTGGGGCATTGGGGAGTGGGTGCGATGCCAAGGGCGTGTGACCTCGGGGAAAATGCTTTTATTTTTCCGTACCAGAATATGATGAAGCGTATGTAGCACTTGGCTTCACTGTAATCACAGTAGGAGATGAGGAAAGACTGGTGTGTTGTTTCCTTTAATGTTAACAAGCTTCCAATGTTATGCAGGGGTATAGTTATAAACATTTTATAGACAAATTATACTATATATTGTCACAGTGGAGAGTGAGGAGGGCGCAAAACATTTTCTTCTTCCAAGGGCGTGCATAACAAAATAATTAAGAAGCACTGGTTTAGCATAATAGGGCCCCTTTAATACAGTGCTTTTTTCTAGTGATTCAAAGCCCATTGAGAACCCATAATACATTCACACATTTATAGTAAGTAGTAAGATACCATCCATCCATCATAATACATTCACACATTTATAGTAGTAAGATACCATCCATCCATCCATTTACATTTAAAGGCCTACTGAAACCCACTACTACCGACCACGCAGTCTGATTGTTTATATATCAATGATGAAATCTTAACATTGCAACACATGCCAATACGACCGGGTTAACTTATAAAGTGCAATTTCAAATTTCCCGCTTGAAACTTCCGGTTGAAAACGCCTTTGGATGATGACGTATGCGCGTGACGTAGCCAGTGAAACGGAAGTATCGGTTCCCCATTGAATACAATACAAAATAGCTCTGTTTTCATCTCATAATTCCACAGTATTGTGGACATCTGTGTTGGTGAATCTTTTGCAATTTGTTTAATGAACAATGAAGACTGCAAAGAAGAAAGTTGTAGGTGGGATCGGTGTATTAGCGGTGAACTACAGCAACACAACCAGGAAGACTTTGACTCGGATAGCAGACGCGCTAGCCGACGCTAGCCACCGACCGCACGGATGATCGTGGTGAAGTCCTTCGTCCTTCTGTCGATCGCTGGAACGCAGGTGAGCACGGGTGTTGATGAGCAGATGAGGGCTGGCTGGCGTAGGTGGAGCGCTAATGTTTTTATCATAGCTCTGTGAGGTCCCGTTATAATAAGTTAGCTTCAATGGCGTCGTTAGCAACAGCATTTTTAAGCTTCGCCAAGCTGGAAAATATTAACCGTGTATTTACATGTTCATGGTTTAATAGTATTGTTGATTTTCTGTCTATCCTTCCAGTCAGGGGTTTATGTATTTTGTTTCTATCTGCATTTGAGCCCGATGCTATCACGTTAGCTCCCTAGCTAAGTTAGCTTCAATGGTGTCGTTAGCAACAGCATTGTTAACCTTCGCCAGGCTGGAAAGCATTAATTGTGTATTTACATGTCCCTGGTTTAATAGTATTGTTGATCTTCTGTCTATCCTTCCAGTCAGGGATTTATTTATTTTGTTTCTATATGCAGTTAAGCCTGATGCTATCACATTAGCTCCGTAGCTAAAGTGTTTCGTCAATGTATTGTCGTGGAGATAAATGTCCCTGTGAATGTCCATTTCGCGTTCTCGACTCTCATTTTCAAGAGGATATAGTATCCGAGGTGGTTTAAAATACAAATCCGTGATCCACAATAGAAAAAGGAGAGGGTGTGGAATCCAATGAGCCAGCTTGTACCTAAGTTACGGTCAGAGCGAAAAAAGATATGTCTTGCACTGCATTCTAGTCATTCACTCTAACGTTCCTCATCCACGAATCTTTCATCCTCGCTCAAATTAATGGTGTAATCGTCGCTTTCTCGGTCCGAATCGCTCTAGCTGCATTGTAAACAATAGGAAAATGTGAGGAGCTGTTCAATTGACAACGTCACGCTACTTCCGGTCGGGGCAAGGCTTTTTTTTTATCAGATACCAAAAGTTGCGATCTTTATCGTCGTTGTTCTCTACTAAATCCTTTCAGCAAAAATATGGCAATATCGCGAAATGATCAAGTATGACACATAGAATGGATCGGCTATCCCCGTTTAAATAAAAAAAAATATTTTCAGTAGGCCTTTAATGATAATAATAATAATTATAATAACTACAAAATTCCTGCGAAAATTTTGATGGGCCTGCTATCTGTGCCCTGGACCTTTGGCCCGGGGTCGCCGATAGCCGCCGTACTTATTAGATGGTGCAGAGTGTCTGAATGCGTGAGTTTTAGGTGTAACTGTACAAAATGAGCCACAGAAGTAGCCTAAAACACTAGCGTGTTTACATAAAAATGCTAACACATAGCATGTGTGCTAACGATAGCATTATCACAGTCAGCATGTTTCATATACCAAGTTATATGACTCAAAGATATATGGCTGCGGAAATAGAAAATAAAAGGTGTATAATTAGATGAAAAAGTTAGCAAGTTTAAGTTATCTTGCTAATATGCTATTGTTTACATGCAAAAAGCCGCTGCCTGACCAGGGCTCAGAAAATCTGCAAAGACTCCTCCCACCCCCACCAAGGACTGTTTTCACTGCTGGACTCTAGAAAGAGGTTTCACAGCCTCCGAAGCAGAACCTCCAGGTTCTGTAACAGCTTCTTCCCTCAGGCCGTAAGACTCTTGAACGCATCATAATTCAATCAATCAATCAATGTTTATTTATATAGCCCTAAATCACAAGTGTCTCAAAGGGCTTACATTATCCCCTGAACTCCCCCCATAATAGATTAACTCGCTGGAATAAAAAAGACAATATAACATACATCCATAAACGTGGACGCATGTGAAAATGTGTAATATATTTATCTGTACAGTAACCTATTTATTTATTTATATATATATGCACCTTATTGCTTTTTTATCCTGCACTACCATGAGCTTATGTAATGAAATTTCGTTCTTATCTGTGCTGTAAAGTTCAAATTTGAATGAAAATAAAAAGGAAGTCTAAGTCTAGTCTAAGTCTAATAGGTAACAAATGTCACATACCAAGTTATACAACTCTGGTGTAAATGGTTGCAAAACAAGCTCAAAAAGTTAGCATGCTGATGTTTGCATGTTAGCAAGCTAAGGTTAGCATGCTAACAGTTAGTGTCACATACCAAGTTATATGACTCTAAGGTGTATGGCTGGGGAATTAGAATACAAAGTGTAAAAATAGCAAAAAAAAGTTAGCACTTTAATGTTAGCATGCTAACGTTAGCACGCCAACAGTTAACAAGTGTCACATACCAAGTTATATGATTGTAGGGAAAAGTGATGCAAAATTAGCTTAAAAAGTTAGCACTTTAATGTTAGCATGCTAACGTTAGCGCGCTAACAGTTAACAAGTGTCACATACCAAGTTATATGATTGTAGGGAAAAGGGATGCAAAATTAGCTAAAAAAGCTAGCACGTTAATTTTAGCATGCTAACGTAAACATGCATACAGTTAGCATGTTGTAAATACCAAGTTATATGACTGTAAGGTGTATAGCTGCGTAATTAGACGAAAAAAGCGTAAACATCGTAAAAAAAGTTAGCACTTTACTGTTAGCGTGCTAGCACGCTAAAGTTAGCACACTAACAACTAACAGCTGTCACAATTAACATTAAACTGGGGTAGACTGAGGGAAAAGTGGCTGCCCATTTGCGCCTACAACCTCTCCGACCATCACCAAACATTCATTCACGTTCATACATACATAGTACAACATAATAAAATAATGTATTATTTGTGCTGATATCGTAACGGTTTGATATCGCTATCAGCCAATAGTCAAGGCTGCAATATCGATATTGTATCAGAAGTGGGGAAAAACCCTACGAGGAACAATCATTTCGATTGTGTAACACGTTCAGTGTGTGTTTGTCTTGTGCAGGGAAATCAAATCACTAAATACATTAATCGATTATATTCAGGCTTTCAGTTCATTTTTGTCATGCAAGATGGCAGCTGTCATTCATAATCATAATTGGCAGAATAAATGACAATGATTTTAACAACAGATATGATTTTTCTGTTAGGGAGCACAACATCAGCTTTGACTGTGTGGATTGTTTTAGTTCTTTTTGGTGATCTATATCAGTGTTTTTCAACCTTTTTTGAGCCAAGGCACATTTTTTCATAAACAAAATACAGAGGCACACCGTCAGCAGAAAAGGTTAAAAAATGAAACTCCACCAAGTTGTCGTGCCTTATTTTCGAGTTTGTTGTTGTTTCCTGTGTGTAGTGCTTTAGTTCCTGTCTTGCGCTGTTATTTTGGTGACTCTTCCTGTTTTGTTGGTGTTCTCCTGTAGCAGTTTCACGCCTTCCTTTGACTGCTATTGTCCGCACATGCTTTGTTTTCGCAATCAAGACTATGTAGGTTGTGCGGATGCTATTCTTCTTTGTGGTTGACATTGTTGATTGTCATGTCATGTACAGATGTACTTTGTGGACGCCGTCTCTGCTCCGCACGCTGTAAGTTTTTGCTGTCGTCCAGCATTCTGTTTTTGTTTACTTTGTAGCCAGTTCAGTTTTACTTTTGTTTTGCATAGCCATCTCTATGCTTCAGTGCCTTTTCCTAGCGGGACTTGCCTTTTGTTCATTTTTGGTTTAAACGTTACATACCTTTTTACCTGCACGCTGCCTCCCGCTGTGCTCTGCATATTGGGATCACGACAAACCATCCTCGACGCGTCTCGACTTCTACAAAGCAATGAACTACCTGCTGCCACCTACTGATACGGAGTATTACACGGTTACCCTGCCAAGCTCTACACAGCACAGGCACTAGACAACGGCACATTATTATTATTATTGATTTGCAAAAAATATTTTTTGGACCAACTAGGTGAAGTTGCATAATTTCCCACGGCACACCAGACAATATCTCACGGCACACTGGTGTGCCGCGGCAAAACACTGATCTATATTATATCACATTATATATTGCGTGTGTGTGTGGTGTGTGCGCGTGTGTGTTGGATGTGTCCTTTCTGCTAGAATGTTTAATTTACTCCTTTCTGAGAGCTGCTCTGACAAGTCCTTGAGTATTTTCTTCTGACAGTCGTCCCCAAAACGTCTGCTCTGAGACCTCTTCATGTTCCACATGTGCTCACTAGCAGCCAATCAGGGGTCAGGCCAGGTGAGGTCTGATAAAAGATGAGCACTGCAGAGCCAAGAAGATGTGTTGTTTTTTTTCTTTTGAGGGAGTGAAGCCACTCAGCATCACTTCAACGGTTACATTTGGTTTATTTACATACTTATTATTATAATATCATTCTCATCGTCTGTTTGCGAGGTCAGGGGTCGCTGACAACCTGCAGGCTCGCCCTCTCTGTTGTAGAAAGTCCTCCATCATTTTCAGGGGGGCCTCAAGAGAGTTTGTGCATCTTTCCCACTTGACTTTCTGTCCAAATGGCAAACTCAGAGGGTTGAATTGAATAAGAGCCAATGGTGCAGAAGCGACTAGCTCGTCACTGACGCTCCTCCCGCCTCAAAGTCGAGACCACAGTCGACCTCACGGAGGATTCAGCTCGACTCCTTGCCACAAAAACGCCTGAAGCAAAAAGAAAGCAGTGAAAGTTGAAGCTTGTAGTTCTCACACAACTAAATTATTTAAATTATCCATTCTGTTTATTCCTATTTTATTTATTTACTTTATCTTTTATGTTTTATTAAAACATAGAATTGAAATTTAAATATGTTTTATTTTTATTTTATTTTTCCTTTATCACTCTGAAATACACTGTCTAAAGATGCTCTAAAATATATTTTTCACTTTAGATATGATACTGATATTGCAGTCTTGACTATTGGCCAATACGGCTACACTCAATCTGCAATCTGCACACCTGCCGCTGATGAGAGCTCGACGCCTTTCTTAAGCCAGGGTGTCCTGCGTTCCAGTGCCAGAACGTAGCTACTTTTCTTCGTACAGTAAGCCCTACACGTCTCTAGCTCTCCTCGCCTATGTGCTTCCTAGTTCTCAGTGTTTCCCCACCTCTGTGCTCATTGTGTCCTGTCCTGTCCCTTGTCTTCTTGCTGCCTCCCTGGATCTCGACCTCTCGCCTGGACACGGACTCTGACGCCTTGCTCCTGCCCTTGATCTCTTGCTTGCCCATGGACCTCCGAGTCCCTTCCGGACTTCCGCACCTCTCACAACACGCACCTTCAACATTGTACGGTAAAACTCACCAGCTAGACTCACCACATAGTCACGCCATACACGCTTGGATTTATTACACAAGTCATTTTAATAAATTAATAAATACGCCTCAGGCTAAAGGACGCCCCTGCCTCAGTGCTGTCTTCTTCTCCACCGTACGTACCAGTCATCATGTGGACTCTGCAAGCTGGATAGAATCTAGAATATACTGTATAATATTTAGTTGTTATATTTAGTTTTCTTACACTTCTGAGTGCCATTTGCAAGTATATATTCACTTCAGTTTGTTCTAGATGTTTTGCCGCTGTCTGGAAGTAGTCTTTGCCATTAGGTTGAATGGGCCAGTCTTGTCTTTTGTTGAGTCCTACAAAGTGTTTATGCTGTAATGCCCCACAGTGGAGGAGAGACAGATGCTCTGTTAGACACTTTCTTAACAAGCGGTAACAAACACTCAGTGAGCATAAACACACTTATACAAGATCTGCTGATAGTCACAATTTACACTCAGACACTCAACACACATTCTTCCAAACTCTCGTGCAACACCGTCCAACACTGCAGCTCTCGCACACGTCACACACAACAGCACCGCCCCTTCAAGGCGCAGACGCACAAATCACAGATATTACACTGCCTTTTCCTTTATGAAGCCCCTCACCCTGAGGGGATCATCAAGAACATCTCTGAAACTTGACGGTCTGCTCCTTTGTCTCTGTGGACTGGACTGACTGAGGTCCGTCAGCAGGTGGCAATAGCGGCTGAACATTGGACAACAATGGTAGAATCTGGGGAATTTTCATCCAATAAACGTCCTGTGCCATCTGCTGAGGCAGGCACCACCTCATACTATGGAACTTATCTGCCCCTGTAAGGTGCCAAAAGATCTTTCTGCATGCCAGAAGGCCTCCTCTGTAGCGGATCAATCCACTTCTTTCCGGACCTTGGCGGTGGAGAAAAGCTGGGGTGAGAGAGCATTGTGGAGAATCTATCTGGCTAGTCTCAGCCACCGAGACGAGACTCTGACCCCCGAGGAGCTCATCTCGCTCTCAATACGATTGGACAAGCCTGTAAGAGCGCCACGTGCAACAGAAGGCGGACCCTCTGCCCGCCACTTGTCACTCACTCACCGATTCCTCAGTTGCAGTTCAAGCCAAAGGACCTATTGCTTCCACCTTTCGTCTACGGTGCCCTGGCGGAGAACCTTTAAGGTTTTACTTCTTACATATAAAATACTTAATGGTCTAGCTCCATCCTATCTTGCTGATTGTATTATACCATATGTCTCGGCAAGAAATCTGCATTCAAAGAACTCCGGCTTATTAGTGATTCACAGAGCCCAAAAAAAAGTCTGCGGGCTACAGAGCGTTTTCTATTCGGGCTCCAGTACTCTGGAATGCCCTCCCGGTAACAGTTAGAGATGCTACCTCAGTAGAAGCATTTAAGTCCCATCTTGAAACTCATTTGTATACGCTAGCCTTTAGATAGACCCCCCTTTTAGTCCAGTTGATCTGCCGTTTCTATTTTGCTCTGCACCCCTCTCCTGCATGGGACCCAGGGTGGACCACTCATCTGTGCATCAGTTGGGGACGTCTCTGCGCTGCTGACTTGTCTCTACTCAAGATGATCCCCTGCTGGCCCCACTATGGACTGGACTCTCACACTATTAAATAGATCCACTCGACGTCCATTGCACCAGTCACCCAGGGAGGGGTCCCCACATCTGCGGTCCCCTCCAAGGTTTCTCATTGTATCCCATTGGGTTGAGTTTTTTCTTGCCCTGATGTGAGATCTGAGCCGAGGATGTTGTTGTGGCTTGTGCAGCCCTTTGAGACACTTGTGATTAAGGGCTATATAAATACACTTTGATTGATTGATTGGCCTCGTTAGTGCAGTACCGATGCAGCTTAATGGCAGTCGCTTATCTTCGACAGAAAGGAGTGTGGCTGTGCTTGTACGGCCAAGGTGCAGATCATGTCATCGCTCGCTGTCCTGCGCGCTCATTTCGGCGCTGTTCAGCTTGCACCGGACACGGGTGGTGGGAGAGGGCGGATGTCCTGTCTGATTAAGACACTTATCTATTAAGACACTTATCTATTCTTAACTATACTGACAGTGGGCTCGCTGAGACTTTTAATATTCTTACTGTGGGTGTTAAACGTCTTAAAAATGTTAGCTCTCCCGACGGGCGCCACCTGGCTAATATTACTCATCAGACACAGGCCACCTCTCTTCTCATTTCAGGTAATTGTCGTGAGGAGGTACATTTTTTAATAATGAGATCCCACTAAGCGCCCTAACTTTTTGGGCTTCCATGGTTGCGACGTCACACTCCTATCATAGATTAGATCAGCCTCAAGGTTACACTAATTGGAGTGTTTATTGTCATAGTCACTGCCTTCGCGCCGCTCTGTCCCCTACCTGTTCTGGCATTTCACCCACACTTCAGCCCCCTGATCTCCTTTGGTATCAGAGGAGTATCATTCTCTAAGGGATTTTTTTTGTAAGGACCGGGCTCCGTCTCTACCTCCCCACCGCCTATGTTTTTGAGCCATTGACCTTCTTCCAGGGTCCCTACCACCTTATATGTGGCTTTACAATATTACAACAGCATGCCATTGAGGAGTATATCTCCTCCTCTCACCGGCAGACACATCGTTTCTCTTCCGCTTCCGTGGCGGCTGTTTTTTTCTGTTAAGAAGGATGGTGGGCTGCCACCTTGTATTGACTATCGCACTAAGAATACGGTTAAGGAGAAATACCCTCTTCCCTTCTTGAGCCCTCGTTGACACCTCTGTATGGCGCCGTAGTATTTACCAAGTTGGATTTATGTAACGCCTATCACCCACAGGGCAACCAATGGAAGACAGCCATTTCGAGTATTATATCTGATAATGAGGTTTTCAGCGACATAGGTCGCTTTGTTGTAGTATACTTAGTTATCTTCTCTTGCTCCATTCAACTACACTATCAACATGTGAGTGTTGTATATCAGACACTTTTGGAAAACCAGTAATTCGATGAGCCCCAGAAGTGTACTTTCTATTCTCCAATTAAGTCGTTTTTGTTGAGAAAGGTCAGGTCAGACCGGACCCAGCCAAGGTCTAAGCACTGGTAGATTGGCCGACGCCTACTTCCAGGAAGCTGTTGCAGAGGTTTTGGAGGTATGCTAATTTTTACCACGTTTAATTACAGATTTAGGTAGGGTAGCTGAACTATTCATCCATTCATCCATTTTCTACCGTTTGTCCCTCTCGGTATCACCTGGTAGCTGAATCTTTAAATAGAATTATGTCTTCTAATATTGCTTGTGTGTGGTCTTCGGAGGCTGACCTGGACACCATTTGGTTTACCTACGCGGGATCCTTAGGATGTTATCTCGGACAGAGGTCCTCAGTTGTCATCAGCTACATGAAGGACTTTCTACAAGTTTTGGGAGACTACGGCCAATCAACAGGGTACCTCCCACAATCTAACGGACAGTCGGAACGAGCCAACCAGGATTTAGGGACGGCCTTGAAGTCCGTTTGTCAGCATCATCCTTCGCTGTGGGCCTTCTGTTTACCCTGGGTGGAGTATGCCCACAACGCCTCCTCTGCTTAGCTACAGGTCTGTCTCTGTCAGGAACTCGCATGGCTGCGGTGGTTGTGACCCCGAGATGCAGGAAACAAGAGCACGACGTGCAGGTAAGAGTCTTTATTGTACTCAACAGAGGAGGAGCAGTCATGCATGCAGCAGAAGGTCCTTGACATAATTAATCCTCGAGACCTGACGAACAGGCGAGGCAGGCAGAAATAGCAGCCTGATTGGCAACTGCAACCAGGTGTGCCAGGCTGCCAATCAGGGACAGGTGAGGGAAACGAGCGGTCAGGTAGACATGCAGGAAGGGGAACAAAAATAAGAACGGCGACAGGAAACAAACACCAACCAAGGAAAGACAACCAGAAGTGAAGTGACAGATCGTCACAGTCTCCTTTTCATTCTTCATGGGTTTCAGCCTCCAATATTTTCTTCCCAAGAGGCCCAGTATGTTGTATACTCGTGCCGCCCTGCCCCATAGCCAAACGCAACCAAAGATAGGCCAATCGCCAATCCTTGAACAGACCACACTTATGTCCTATGAGATACAAAAGTAACACTTGAACACAACTTTGTTTGATGATGCTACAACTTTATGATATTTGTACCTTCTTCTATCACCTCATCCTGGTTCCCAAATGTTGTTGCTGTGTGTGAACGCATAAATGTGAGCTTTGATGGTCTTATGACGTCTGTGTTGCGTAAACAGTGAAGCAGCGTTCATGCTGGGTTTGCTGCCACCAGGAGGAATGAACTATACTGTATTTTAGGATATGTGATTCAACATTTTATTGAACTTTGCCGGAAAATTTGATTTGAACTTAACTCTTATGACATCTGCTCTCATAACTGAAGGACCTAAAGGAAGGAAAACAAACGTTAAATCCTTACCAAAGCTATGATCATGCTTACGGCCCTAAACAACCACATAGAGTGTGTTCCATGGGCCGGCTATGTTTGTACATGTAAGATTTATCACATCTTGTTTCTTTGGATCTGGAGGAAATTTGGCTTGGGATAAACATTTTCTGATGTCGTGGCTTCTCTGTGTGGTGTGACAACGTGTGGCGAGCAAAGGAGACAGAGGGACATGTTTGCGTGCTGCACCAACTCACGTTTGTCTCCTCAGGTCCACTAAGGGGAGTCACCAGACGGGACCATAGAAGCTTGTTTGGATTCTGACAAATGTGACGTTTGTGTTCTTACCCACACCAAAACCACAAACTTGACATGTCAATAATTCAGTTGTTGTGTTTGTCTCTCGTGCTGCTCACTGCTGTCTTTGAAGGCCCAGAATGACTTTTTAGCACAACAAGAAGGAACTTAAAGTCACACTGAAATGTTGATTTACTTTAGAGTAGTCAGTGTGCAGCTTGTGTTTCCACCTCCATTTGCAGGATTAGATTAAAAATACTAAACTAACTTCCACCAAGAAAGAATCTGTCAAATATTGGTAATAGTATGGTTAAAGGTGCTAACCCACAAAAGTAGGTGTCAAGAACCATTTTAACTGAGAGACCCATCAATTACAATACATTTTAAAATGTAATTCCATGGGAGCCCTATATTTACTTAACACTGAATACAACTAAATGTGTGCATTTACAAGACAAACAATTTTGTATTAAAGTATAAAAGTATACTACAACAATTAGTATAAGTATCAGACTGGAAGTCTCTGCAGAGAGTGGTGAGGACGGCGGAAAAGATCATCAGGACTCCTCTTCCTTCTATCCAGGAAATCGCAAAAAGCCGCTGCCTGACCAAGGCTCAGTAAATCTGTAGAGACTCCTCCCACCCCCACCAAGGACTGTTTTCACTGCTGGACTCTAGAAAGAGGTTCCGCAGCCTCCGTAGCAGAACCTCCAGGTTCTGTAACAGCTTCTTCCCTCAGGCCGTAAGACTCTTGAACGCATCGTAATAATCCCCTCAATTCCCCCCCAAAACGGATGAACTCGCTGGAATATAAAGACAATATAACATACATCCATAAATGTGGATGCATATACAAAAGTGCAATATATTTATCTGTACAGTAATCTATTTATTTATATCTGCACCTTATTGCTCTTTTGTCCTGCACTACAACGAGCTAATGCAAAGAAGTGTCGTTCTTATCTGTACTGTAAAGTTCAAATTTGAATGACAATAGAAGGATGTCTAAGTCTAAGTTTAAGTCTAAATGTATTCTTCATAATAGCTTTGTTATACTGAAGCGAACCAATAACAAATCAAATACTTCTTTCTTCTTACCCTAAAGGCTGCGTGTGTCAAAGTGCTGCATCTCATTTGACCGTTTTATTGATGACATGCTAACGTTGCATATTAAGTGTTATCATTGCATGTTAAATGTTATTATTGCATATTAAGTGTTATCAATGCATATTAAATGTTATTATTGCATATTAAGTGCCATCATTGCATGTTAAATGTTATTATTGCATATTAATTGTTATCATTGCATGTTGAATGTTATTATTGCATACAGACACACAATAGAAACCTATGTCTCCACAAAGGCAAATTCTTCTGTCCTTTCGTCCTAATTTTGAATTTATTTTAAAAGGGTTTTATACATATAAACTATGGAGCTGGATCTTTGATTGAAAGGCAGTGCATTTATTTATTGACCTCCAAAACACGTGTAGCTGTGATTGGCTCAACAAGTCTTGCAGGTAGTTGGAGCCAACCATGGCCTGAACTCAAGCGGTAAAGAATGGAAGGAAGACTAAATTGCATGATAATGTTTTGATTTTACTCTGCAGTCATCAAAAAAGTCACATGTGGCTGGCGTGCCATAGGTTCTCTAGCCCTTCTTAAAGGAACAGTGCACCTTCATAGTCATGACACTTTTGTTTGGCATCTTCCATGAACCAGGAAGTAGTTGCTGGAAATGGAAATGTTAACAAGTCTATTATGTAACATTATAGTTTTATGCAGGGATCGCTCCAGGATTTTTTCTCTCCTGGGACTAAGGGACCACTTGACTGATAGGTGGGGGTGCTAAGAAAATAGTCAATTTTCATGACTTCAGTTCTCGTATTTTCAATAAAAGCAGTTACGATACACAGCACGAGCTTGTTCAATATAAAAGTAGTTTTAACTGATTTGACGAAAGAATAATTAGCAAAATAGTCAAGCCCAACAAAAATATCAGTGTTTTTCAACCTTTTTTGAGGCGAGGCACATTTTTCTCAATCAAAAATCCGGCACACCAACAGCAGAAAACGTTAAAAAATGAAACTCCACCAGGTCGTCGTGCCTTATATTGAGTTTGTTGTTGTTTCCTGTGTGTAGTGCTTTAGTTCTTGTCTTGAGCTGTTATTTTGGTGGCCCTTCCTGTTTTGTTGGGGTTTTCCTGTAGCAGTTTCATGTCTTCCTTTTAGCGTATTCCGCGCACCTGCTTTGTTTACGTTCTTGCTATCCTTCTTTGTGGGAACATTGTCATGTCGTGTACGGATGTACTTTGTGGACGCCGTAAGTTTTTGCTGTCGTCCAGCATTCTGTTTCTGTTTACTTTGTAGCCAGTTCAGTTTTACTTTCGTTTTGCACAGCCATTGCCTTTTCCTTTCCCTTTTGTTAATTTTTGGTTTAAGCATTACATACCTTTTTACCTTCACGCTGCCCCCGCTGTGGTCTGCATATTGGGATCACAACAAACCATCCTCGTCTCACCCGACACACCCTGCTGCCACCTACTGACATGGAGTATTACGTGGTTACCCTGCCGAGTTTTACACAGCACAGATACTGAGCAACGGCACATTATTTGCAGATTATAATTATTGATTTTCAAAAAATATTTAGGTGAAGGGCAGACTAGTGTGCCACGGCACAGTGGTTGAAGAACACTGCTCTACAGTGCAACCATTTCACTTGCATATGCACCTAAAAATATATGGTGTGACTCGAAAAACTAAAAAGGTAACACACTTGTACAGATTTTAACTATTTCATTCTCATTTTGCTCCTAAAATAAATCCATGAAAAGTGGATCAAACTACAGTAAGATTTTGGGAAAATATATTTTTTTGTTAGCAGACCATACAAGCGCTATAGCAACCCTCTGTGCATCTGATTAGCGCACATGTGATCACACGCACACAGTAGGGTTGTACGGTAGACCGGTATTAGTATAGTACCGCAATACTAATGAATCATATTCGGTACTATACCGCCTCTAAAAAGTACCGGTCCCACCCCTCCACTGTGATGATACCAAGTACATTACGTCAATATTTGTTGGCATCACAACATCTTCTTTTGTTTAAAAAAAATTTATATTATGTTTATAAACTCAGGAAATATGTCCCTGGACACACGAGGACTTTGAATATGACCAATGTATGATCCTGTAACAATAGCTAAACATGCTTCACTACACACCGTAGCTCACCGGCGTCACCGCGAATGACTCTGTTCCTGAATGTAAACAAATGCCATGGGTGGATCTACACCTAACATCCACTGTAATGATACCAAGTACAGGAGCGTATCTAGTCGATACTACTATGATTACATCGATATTTTTTAAAATCACAAAATCTTTTTTCGTTTTTTAAATTTTTGTTTAAATTATGTTTGTAAACTCAGGAAATATGTCCCTAAACAATAGAGGACTTTGAATATGACCAATGTATGATCCTGTTACTACTTGATATCGGATTGATACCTACATTTGTGGTATCATACAAAACTAATGTAAAGTATCCAAACAACAGAAGAATACGTGTAGATAGAACATATTAAAAGAGAAAGTAAGCATATATTAACAGTAAATGGACAAGTAGATTAATAATTCATTTTCTACCACTTGTCCTTAATAATTTTGACAAAATAATAGAATGGAAAAAGACACAATATGTTACTGCTTACGTGAGAAGACTAAATTAGGAGCCTTTGTTTGCTTACTTACTACTAAAAGACAAGTTGTCTTGTATGTTCACTATTTTATTTAAGGACAAACTTGCAATAAGAAACATGTGTTTAATGTACCGTAAGATTTTTTTGTTAAAATAAAGCCAATAATGCAATTTTTGGTGGTCCCCTTTATTTAGAAAAGTATCAAAAAGTATCGAAAAGTATCTAAATACATTTTGGTACCGGTACTAACATATTGGTATCGAGACAACACTAGCACACAGTATCCCTGCTTTTGCAACATGCTAGTTTAGCTGCTACCAAACAACTAGCCAGTCACTGCTGATTTAACTTCCACAACTACAGATACGAACTTGATTGTAAATAAACCCACTTTTCACAATTCCAGTCATTGGAATGAGTCTATAGATAGACATCCCAACTCAATGTTCCTCGTTAATGTGACAAAAGAGGAAATAATAAAAAATTGTAAAGAAATGCAAATCCAGGACTTCAACTGATTGTGACGAAATAGATATGAAAACAATAAAAATGTAATTGACGACATTTCCGAGCCTTTAGCGTATATTAGCAATCTGTCATTTCAAACTGGAAAATTCCCTAACAAAATGAAATTAGCAAAAGTTGTACCATTTTATAAGAATGGAAACAAACACCAATTCACAAACTGTAAACCTGTTTCTTTACTATCACCGTTATTTTAAATCATTGAGAAATCATTCAACAACAGATTGGACGAATTCATGAATAAAAGGGGAACACTCACAGACAACCATTATGGATACAGAGCTAAGATTTCAACATCGATGCCATTCATTGAAATGACAGAGGAAGTTACCAATGCAATAGATGGTAAACAGTGTGCAGCATCAGTGTTTATGGATCTAACTAAAGCATTTGACATAATTAATCATAAAATCTTAATTACAAAATTACAAACGTAGAACGATATGGCATCAGAGGCCTGGTCTTAAACTGCATAAGAAGCTACTTAACCAACAAGAAGCAATACGTGAAGCTAGGTGAAAATATATCAACAGAGCTGGAGATATCTTGTGGTGTACCTCAGGGATCAATACTGGTACCAAAATCGTTCAATATTTATGTAAAACGACAATTGCAAAGTTGCAAATGAATTAAAGTTAGTTTTATTTGCAGACGACACGACTGCTTTTTGTTCAGGAGAGAACACACTGAAGCTAATACAAATAATAACAGAAAAAATTCATAAATTAAAGAGATGGTTTGACAAAAACAGACTATCTTTGAATCTCAGTAAAACTAAAATAATGGTAACAGTGGAAGGGAAAGACAAAGACAAATACAAGTAGATGGAGTAGACATTGATTGATTGATAAAATAAATAAATTTTTTGGGCGTAATAATAACTGTAAATCTCATATAAAAATATACAATATAAGGTGGCAATAAATATTTCTATACTTAAAAAAGCAAAATATGTTCTCGACCAAAAATCACTTCATATTCTTTACTGCTCACTAGTGTCACCATATCTGAGTTATTGCGTAGAAATATGGAGAAACCACCACAAATGTGCACTTCATTCACTAACTGTGTTACAAAAAAGATCAGTTAGAACAATACATAATGTTGACTTTACAGAACATACAAACACTTTATTAAAATATTGATATTCAATGACATGGTGCATTTGCAAACAGCTAAAAGTATTAACAAAGCAAACTATAACCTGCTACCCAAAAATATACAACAATTCTTCTCAACAAAAGAGGAGAAATATAACCTTAGAGGAAAATCCAATTTAAAACATGTGTATGCTCGTGAAACACTTAAGACCTTTAGCATATCAGTATGTGGAATTAAATTATGGAATGGATTAAGTGAAGAAATCAAACATTGTACTGATATGATCCAATTTAAGAGGTGGTCCAAATTACAAGTGTTTACACAGTACAAAGAAGAAGAATTACGATAAACGTCATGAATTTATTGAAAATGAAATATTATCCATCTCATCAAGCGACTCATAACTGATTTAATTACTTAGGAGAAGAACTGGTGTATTTAGAACACATTGATGTAAATTGAGTACAAATTACGAACAGTTAGTATAGTTTAATAATTGCTATGAAGAGAAAAAGGGGGATTATATGAGCCTTGCTTCTTCCTACTCATAGTCCTACTTCTACTACTTTTGGACATGTTGTAAAGAAAATATGTAAAATATGTGATATATCATATTGATACTGTATACATGTTCCAAATTAATTTCAACCAACCAACCAACTTAGCTGAGGATTTCAGCAGCGGGAACATGTCAAGCATGAATATTGTTGCAATTAATTAAATACCAATGTTACAAAAATACACAATACTACATGAGTTCAATTTTTTTGCATTTCAAATTATTCTATTCTACTGCATTACGGTAGTAGTACTATTTCATTACAACGCAGCAATATTATAAATAACAGAATTAGAAAAGAAGATCCTCACCAGGCACCACCTCCCAATTGTAAAAGTGTTAAATCCAGACGATGATCCGGATCAGCCCCAAAATATAATCACTTGTTCTTGATTCCATTTCTGATATTTCCTGAAAGTTTAACACAAATCTGCTCATAAATTTTTGAGTTATGTTGCTAACTAACTTACTAACTAACTAGCTAACTGACTGACTGACTAACTGACAGACAAATTAACGGCAGCGATTACATCACCTCCTGGCAGAAGTAATAATTCAAATTTAACATACAGAAAACAAGGTGAAATACATATGAATGACAAATAAAATATATAAATCGGAACTTTTACACTTCAGATAGGATGCCGATATTGGAGCCTTCAGTATTGGCCGTAAGGGATATTAATCCAATACGATATCAGCAGGAATCATACACACTTTTAATATTTGATCAATTTAATTAGTCAAACATGGTAGGTATGAAAACACTAACTTATTATTATTAACTGTCTTGAATGGACTTATGTCGTCTTTAAGTTGAATTGGAGTGGTCATCATTTTTTTAGTGACACCTAGTGGCCACAACAATTCTTTAAATGACGCAGTAAATCGAATGAAGCGGTAGAGCTGGGCCGATAATACCATATCAACATATATCGCAATAGACACATACTCGATATCAATATAAAATGCGTTCGATAAAATATTCAATATATATTTATATTTTTTGGTTGGAAGAAACTAGAAATTATGAAGCAAGATTTTTTTCATGAAGTCACTCACGCTTTGGGAACCCATAGAACAGGAAATGGGAGGGACACGCTATCAGCCAATCATGTAACAGTATCAACTACTGAGTGGTACATCTTTCCTGCTGTTCAGCTCCCAGACCGTAGTCCAGAGGAGAGGAGACGTTCCCTCCTGGACTGATGATGATGATTTTATTACATGAGCCGTGCTCATCCAACCTGGTTACCAGACACCTTCTCCACTGATAAATAGCACCCTTGATAAGTTGGAAATGTTTTCACTATATTTATTGGCAGGTTTAAATAAGTCATAAAAAGTATCAATAATGATCGATATCAATCAATATAAAAAACTTATATTGTGATGTAGTTTTCAGCCATATCGCCCATGCGGTTTTCAGCCATATCGCCCATGCGGATGCATTTGTTACTGGATACTTTCTAATATGCCTTAAAGACTTTGTATCTGTTTGTAGTATTTAACTATAATTATTTGACACTTGTTTAATGTTGACCAATGTGCTGTTCCACACTGCAATATTGTTCAATTACTATAACGTATGTCTACCTTTTGAGCTATTGTGTGCTTAGCTGTTGTGTAGCTGCTAGCTTGTAGTAGCCTAATGCCTATTATGTTTACCTATTGTAAATGGCTTGGCTAAAATAGAAGTAAAGACCAACCTTGTGTGCTTATTGGAGGACATTTAGATGTTAACTGGCTCTCCAGCTTTTGAAAAGCAAACACACCGTCAGACTGCTTGTATCGGACATGATATCACACATTTTACATGCAAGACCATATCATCCAGACTTGTTTTTTGCTGAAATCTGACTGATATCAGACATCAATATCTGATCTGGACACCCTAATGAAGTACATATAAACACTTAACATCACTTTTATCTCGATCCAAGACTCTTTTTGGCGAAGATGGCGATGAGCGGAGAGGGACCATCAAACTTTACTACGAGTTCTCTTTTTTTATTTATTTTTTTTATTTAGTATTTTTTTGTCACCTTCTTTATCAAAGTTTAGGTACTTGCAACTTTCTTTGGACCCATGGTGTCACGGCGCATGCGCAATCCCGCATGCCATCCGCTGCAAGCTCTGCCGGCACCTCCGCCAGAAGCGCGCCGTGACACGCACCTGCTCGCTCTGCCCGCATCACGGCCACGTGCTTGCAAGGCTGCAGGTAATCACAAATATTTGCACCTGGGACTGATGAAGACAGACTGCATAAAGACCAGCGGACCCGAAGATCCTGTGCCGGAACGTAGTTAACTCCTCGTAGTAAGCATCCTGTCTCTGGCTTCCCTCCTGCATACTTGCTCTCTCTCTGTGTCTTCCCTGTGCCCGTGTCTTATGTCCTTTGGGTTCCCCGCAGTGTTTCCCCTGTTTCCCGTGATCGAGCTGTGTGCCTCGACTTCCCGCTGGATTCCGGACTGCCTCCCTCAATCCTCGACCCCTGCTTGGACACAGACATCGTTGCTTCTCTTCAGCCCTCAACCGCTTGCTTGCCCATGGACTGCCTTCTCGCCTTGCCTCTTTGGTCTGATGAAGGATTCATCCAACACACACAACAAACTCTGGTAACATTTACATTGTTAATTCTAGACATCGTTGTGGAGGTTTGCTCCTCCGGGTTCTCTGGACAACCAATGACGGACATGACAGCCGTGTTCATCTTTGCGAACAAGGATTTATTTTGCAATAAGATGTGCTTTTCAGCCATGTTAAAGTTTCTGTCGCTCATTCTCCACCGTCAACCACCTCCTCTCCTTCCCGACTGCTGCCTTTAACAGAGCGACAGGTGATCAGACAAACACTCACAGCTGTGTCATCTACGCACCTGTCACTAATCTCGAAGCCGAACCTGACACACCCCGCTCCGCTGCAGGTCCGCAGGCCACGCCCCCCCACAATCGTCTTGCACGTAGCATACACACTCCACCACTTCATCAACATCGAGTTCAATACACCTATTGAACTGATCCCTGCCGTCGTGTCGTCTTCTTCCCCCGCCGTACGTGACACATGGTGCATTGTCTGCAGTCCTACTTGACCAGCTCTGTGTTCTTAATTGCACAGCCTTTGGTCACATGACACAATAATAAGTGTGAACATCAAAGTGTTGCTAAATGTGTCTTTCTTTCAAGACAAGTGTCAGATTTTCCACTTTCTGTGTCCACATTCAAAATAAAAAATGCTCTAAAAGCATAAACAGCGATGTTGATGTGCTTTAAAATGTTTGATGATTCAAGGGTCGTGTCAGGGGCAGCATTGTGCCTCACAGCGAGAAGGTCCTGGGTTCGATTCCCGGTGTAGGGGTATTTCTGTTTGCAGTTTGCATGTTCTCCCTGTGACAGCGTGGATTATCTCCAGGTACTCCGACTTCTTCCCACCTCTTAAGACAGGGGTGTCCAAACTTTTTCCACTGAGGGCCGCACACGGAAAAATTAAAGCATGTGGGGGCCATTTTGATATTTTTCATTTTCAAACCATAACAAAATATATGGATTTATTTATTTATTTTACCTTTAGGGGTCCCAGGGACCATAAAGGGTCTCAGTCATTAAAATGTTAAAAATATGTCAGATTATTATTATTTTTTTAATTATTTAACGCTTACAGTAAATCTCTATATCAACTTCAAGTTCATATAAAGTAATACAAATTAAAAAAAATGTTTTATGGCTTTTCTGTCAAAAACAACTTAGTTTTTTTATAGTAAAACTGAAACATGCAGTATTTAGTAATTAGAGCCCTAAAAGATCAATAATGCAGGACACCATTGATTTTAATTATTTCATATTTTTGAGTAATCACAGTGAAAAGATAAATAAAAAATCACTAAATATATTTGGGGTCCAAAAAGTGCCCCACTCATAAAGTGATACATTTTTATTAGGTTTTTCTTTTACTTTCAACACTTAAGTTACGAGATCAACTTCAGATATATCTGTCGATTTTACGCTGGAACTATTATTTTGTTTGTTTTATGCGCTTTTGTCAAAGAAAACTTTGATGTTTTTATATGGCTACTACACAATATATGCAATATTTACCACATAAAACATTTTAAAGTGAAATATTTGAAGTCATTGGAGCCCTGAAAATAATTCATTATAACATGGATTTTTTGTCATTATTTTTTTTTTTTCGAGCAATGGCAAAAAAAGAAAAATAAAGAAAGACAAAAGAAAAAAAAAACAGCCTACATGGCAGCTTTTGTGTCAACATTGCAACTTTTTCTCGTTAGATTTCACCTCATTCTACTTTTTTTAATGTTCTTTTTTATTTTTACTGTAGTATTTCCAGAATGTGTGGCGGGCCGGTAAACAATTAGCTGCGGGCCGCACTTTGGACACCCCTGTCCTAAGACATGCCCTTAGGGGTAGTTGATTGTGTGAATGTGAGTGTGAATGTTGTCTGTCGATTTGTGTTGGCCCTGCGATGAGGTTGCGACTTGTCCATGATGTACCCTGCCTTCTGCCCGAGTGCAGCTGGGCTCCAGTCCCCCCGCCACCCAAAAAGGGACAAGCGGTAACAAATGAATGGATGGATGGAAGTAGGTGTCAGCGCTTCCTTCACCGTGGATGTCAGTTAAACACCACACATACCTGCTGGGATGACACCTGTCCATGCTTACACAGCAGTAATAAGACGTTTTTCAATGCACAGCCTGTGAATATTGATCTCCCAGCGTGCTCAATGTCGCTATTGTGAGCAGCGTATGAATGCAGCAGCAGGCAGGTGGATGTACAACCATTTATTAGAAAAATTGATATTTGCAGACAAAGAAAAAAAGAGATTGCTTACAGGAAAGGCGTCCTTGTCCTCGCCTACGCTGTTAAAATGTAATAGAATGTATTATGTTAAGTGGAATATATAACATATTTATTTATTTATTTGAAAGCTTTCACGTGTGATATCGAACATCCCACTGATACAGCGAAAGCGAAACTTTTAATTAGGTTTACTTTCCACTAACATAAATAAACTCAAACCGTCCAGAAACCATAAACATCTCAATCCAGGACACCTTCTATTTACTCCATTTGAATTTAAAATAAAGAAAAATAGAAGAGGTGTATTAGTTTATTTTTGTCTTTTTCTTTGTTTAACCAGGTAAAAACACTTTGAGATAAAATGATCTTTTACAAGAATGACCTGGCCAAGAGGGCAGCAAAACAGGTTTCATAATACAAATAACAGCAACAAAAGCAGTCACAGACTATGATTTAAATAAAAATACAAATTACTTAAAACATTAACATAAAAACACACACAATAGGTGAAAAAATAAAATGTTTCAATAAAAACAATTAAAAAACAACAACAACAAATAAAACAGTGCCCATGAGTACTTGTTTCCCAATCTTTTAAAATTGACTGAAATTCCCCCAAAGTGATGAGTTCAGGTAGTTTCAGATCCTTTTGAAATCCATTCCATGACCATGGAGCAGCATATCTGAATCCATGGTTTGTGTTGGCTCTAGGAATCAACGCGCCAAGGATGTCCTGTGACCGCAAACTGTAGCGGCTGGAGTCTCTACACATAAAATAACATTAATACGGGGGAACCAGACCAAGAAGGGATTTATATATAAAGACCATTCATCGAGAAAAACTGCGGACTGACAAGAATGTTGACAGTTTGCTGTTGCATACAAAGTGCAATGGTGGACGAGTTTGCCACAACCAGTAATAAAACACAAGGCACAGGGATATATAGTATGCAGTTTATTCAAATAAGTGTCAGGTGCATTTATAAAAATCTCCATAATTTAGCAAAGGCATTTAGCAAAGGCACTCCAGGTCATTCCTTGTTTTTGTTGTGTGGGTGTTTCTTCAGCTTTTGTTTTCACTTCATGGTTCACTTAATGGTTTCACTTTCACTTATTTCTCTTATTTTGTTGGCTTCTCCTGTTTTGTTGGTGTTTTCCAGTAACTGTTTCACGCCTGACCCCTTTGTACTTTTCCCCGCACCTGTTTTTTTTTGGCAATTAGGACTATTTAAGTTGAGCCTGAACCACCATTCTTCTTTAGGACATTATTCTTTCTATTGTGATGTCAAGTATGGATGTACTTTGTGGACTCCGTCTGCTCCACGCACATGATGTGCTTTTTGCTGTTGTTCAGCATTCTGTTTTTTGTTTTACTTTGTAGGTAGTAGTGTTGTAACCATACCAATATTTTAGTATCTGTACTGGTACTAACATTATTTTGATACTTTTCGGTACTGTACTAATTAAAGGGGACCACAAAAAAATTGCATTATTGGCTTTATTTTAGCAAAAAATCTTAGGGTACATTTAACATATATTTCTTATTGCAGTTAAAGGCCTACTGAATCCCACTACTACCGACCACGCAGTTTGATAGTTTATATATCAATGATGAAATCTTAACATTGCAACACATGCCAATACGGCCGGGTTAGATTAGTAAAGTGCAATTTTAAATTTCCCGCAAAATATTCTGCTGAAAATGTCTTGGTATGATGACGTTTGCGCGTGACGTCACGGATTGTAGCGGACATATTGGGACACCATCGCAAAATTACACAGTATTCTGGACATCTGTGTTGGTGAATCTTTTGCAATTTGTTTAATGAACAATGGAGATAGCAAAGAAGAAAGCTGTAGGTGGGAAGCGGTGTATTAGCGGCCGGCTGCAGCAACATAAACACGTAGCGGCTACGTCGTAGCCGGTGTTTCATTGTTTACATTCCCGAATGATGACAGTCAAGCTTTACCCTTGGCCTGTGGAGAACTGGGACAACATAGACTCTTACCAGGAGGACTTTGAGTTGAATAACCATGCTTGTGGAGATGGGACAACAGAGACTCTTACCAGGAGGACTTTGAGTTGGATATGCGCTACCGTGAGTACGCAGCTACGGCTTCCAAACATTTGATCGCTTGCCAGTACATGCGTGCCGCTATGTGCATGTCACGTACGTAACTTTAGGGAAATATATGTGCTGTATGAACTTTGGGGGGGTGAACGGTACTTTGGGCTGTGGGATTGAGTGTGTTGTGTGGGTGTTTGATTTGTATTGGCGGGTTATATGGACGGGAGGGGGGAGGTGTTTGTTATGCGGGATTAATTTGTGGCATATTAAATATAAGCCTGGTTGTGTTGTGGCTAATAGAGTATATATATGTCTTGTGTTTATTTACTGTTTTAGTCATTTCCAGCTGAATATCAGGTCCCACCCGCCTCTCACAGCATCTTCCCTATCTGAATCGCTTCCACTGCCCTCTAGTCCTTCACTCTCACTTTCCTCATCCACAAATCTTTCATCCTCGCTCAAATTAATGTGGAAATTGTCGCTTTCTCGGTCCAAATCGCTCTCGCTGCTTGTGGCCATGATTGTAAACAATATGCAGATGTGAGGCGCTCCACAACCTGTGACATCACGCTACTTCCGGTACAGGCAAGGCTTTTTTATCAGCGACCAAAAGTTGCAAACTTTATCGTCGATATTCTCTACTAAATCCTTTCAGCAAAAATATAGCAATATCGCGAAATGATCAAGTATGACACATAGAATGGATCTGCTATCCCTGTTTAAATAAGAAAATCTCATTTCAGTAGGCCTTTAACTTACAATTATTTTGAGATATGCGCTGTCTCTTGGCTTTTTGTTATGTTTTAAGTTGCCAGCCTAATTTGAGTTACGAGCCTTCCTGCCGATGGTGAAAGTAAAAATCGTCCACGCTCACAATCAGAGATCGACACAGTCCTGCCCGCCAATCACAGGAACTAAGAAACTTAGTTTATAGGAGAAGTTGGACGACTGAATCAGACAAACAAACATTATATATATGTCTGAGGAGGGAGATGTTGCCAGCGCTGCCTGCAGGAGCAAAGGTCACCACCTCTGTCCATGGTGCTGAGGACAGAGCACATCGGACGGGGGCGTGGCAGTGCTGACGGCAAGACACAGCTGGCAGGTGATTAGATTTCACAGGTGGTACGTGTTAATCTAATCATCTGTTGTCTTTAACAGTAAGCGGCCAGGAGCAGGAGAAGAGAGAGGATACGGACATGACTGAAAAGTCACGTTCTGGGGGAGAAAGACTTTGGAAAAAACCTATGTCTATTAAAACCTTTGTTAAAAACTGCACGCTTGGCTCTTGTGCCGTGTCTTCAGTGGAACTGCTAGGAAGCGACTTCAACAATGTCCTACTTGTTAATCAGTTTGCATGACACAAGCTGCAGCCAGCCTCTATGCAGCCACAACAGTCATAACCCTGAACATTCTATTGCAGGGCTTTCAAACTCATTTTAGATTAGGGGCCACATGGAGAAAAATCTACTCCCAGGTGGGCCGGACTGGTAAAATCCCGACACGATAACTTAAAAATAAAGACAACTTCAGATTGTTTTATTTGTTTAAAAATACAACAAGCACATTGTGAAGTTGTACAAATTATAATTATTTTTTTTTTTTTTACAATTACCTGTTGCGGTTAATAGTATATATACTTTATTTGTCGTTATTTACATTTTATGAATAAATTATGTGATAATGTTGATCACTCAACTCATTGGTGTTCATTTTCAATCTATCAAGATAAAAAAAAAAAATCAAAATCAAATTACGGCATGTTGTTTATGTAGTTTGATCATTTTTCTCGACTGATGTACTAACGTGGTTTATTTTGTACATATGTAGCATCATCTACAAAGATACAAATATTTTCTATTGGGACATCCAGTGGACACATTTAGAACAGCTGTTTCTTTCATTCAAAAATTTTAAGGTTAATTTTTATACTTAGCAAACTCATCCCGCGGGCCGGCTAAAACCTGTTCGCGGGCCGAATGTTTGACACCCCTGTACTATTGTATTGTTTTTCAAGCAATATTTCTAAAAGTTACTTTTTCCTTTTATAAGGCATGTTACATGTTAAAATTATGATGTTTTGGGAGAGCCAAGCACGGGTTAAATAGATTTTAATGCATTTCAATTGGCAATGTTGATTTGAGATACAAGTGTCCCGTCGTGAAAGGCAAAGTACAAGTAAGTTGAGGTACAACAATATTAGCTCATTCATGCTAAAAACTCACTCCTGTGACTTTCAGTTCTGTTAATAGGAAAAATGAAACCAGGTGTTCTGAGAAGGTTCAATACATATTTGGAGTAATTGTTCTATCACATTTACGGCAGAAAAAAGTTTATGAAAGCTTATGAAACGTTTCAACGTAACATTGCAGACTGAATCTTTCTCAGTGATTTGATTTGGAACACAACAATATCTAAAGTAATCGCCATCATGATCATTTCAAAGAAAATAGCGCTATAAAAACAAAAAACTATCTGGGAATTTAAAAAAAGCAATAATAAAAAAGACAAAACAAGGAATGTGTCCAAAAAGAAGCAGATATTGTGCTGTTCTGCCTTATCACTTTAATGCCAGACATATTTACATGATTTGTAAACATAATAACCCAATTTATATTCATGTATGTAGTTTTAAGAAGTAGTTCTGTAATATGTTGACCATAACAAAGTCAACTAAACTGTGCTTTGTTTTGTTTCTTTATTGCAACAAAAATCCATGAAAAACTTGATGCTGTCACTTTAATATGAATATCAAGAATGTTATTTTAATATTTATATCAATAATGTTGTCATTTTAATATGTATGTCAAGAAGATGTGAATTTATAGACACGCCTGCTGCAAACACTCAGACTGCTGCATAATGGGATTTTTCTGGATATGAGAGACAAAAATCAATTTGACATCAGCATATAAATAACTTCTTTGTACTCTCAGTAAAGTACGGTAAGATGGGAACAAGCTCTGAAGACTCGTACAGTACATAGTCTTCTACTGTACAGTATACGTATGAATAGAATACTACAATACATACAGTCTTCCACTATATATAAATATGTAGAACACTGCAGTGCATAGTCTATTATATGTACAGTAAATATATACTGTAGAATACTGCAGTACATACAATCTTATACTGTACATAAACATATAGAATATTACAGCACATTCTGTACAGTCTTCTAGTATATATAACTATGTAGAACACTACAGTACATACTATTATACTATATCTAAATATACAGTACATACAGTCTTTTGCTGTACATACACATATAGAATATTACAGTAGATAGTCTTCTATACACATATAGAATATTACAGTAGATAGTCTTCTACTATACATACATATATATAATATTACAGTACATAGTCTTCTACTATACATAAATATATAGAATACTACAGTACATACAGTCTTCTACTATGTATAGATACAGTACATATAATACCACAGTACATAGTATTATACTATATACATATATAAAATACCACAATGCATAGTCTTGTACTATTATTACATTTATGGAATACTACAGTACTTACAGTCTTCTACTGTACATAAACATATACAATATTACAGCACATATTGTACAGTCTTCTAGTATATATAACTATATAGAACAAAACAGTACATACTATTATACTATATCTAAATATATAGAATACTACGGTACATACAGTCTTCTGCTGTACATACACATATAGAATACTACAGTAGATAGTCTTCTACTATACATACATATATAGAATATTACAGTACATAGTCTTCTACTATACATAAATATATAGAATACTACAGTACATACAGTCTTCTTCTATGTATAGATATATAGAATACCACAGTACATAGTCTTCTACTATACACATATTTAAAATATCACAGTGCATAGTCTTGTACTATGAATACATTTATGGAATACTACAGTACTTAGTCTTCTACTGTACATAAGCATATGGAATACTATAGCACACATACAGTCTTCTATTATACAGAAATAATGTATATAGAATATTATAATACATACTGATGCAAATTTGAATATCCATTCAAAGGTACCCAGATTCGGTACAGTATTGGTTCAAATGTAAACTTGAGAGTAGTCTGTGTACAGCTTGTATATAAATATAGATGTATTAGCAGCACACATACACGATTGTGTAGATATGTGCAATACAAGTTAGAGCAGTTGACAGATGTTGTTGAAAGTAGGAATATCTATTGTGACTATCGTTATTAACACTGACTTCATCCTCTTAAACATGAAATTAATCGAAATATTATTTGTCACTGAAATGATTGTAGCTGAGATAGGCTCCAGCACCCCCCGCGAGCCCGAAAGGGATAAGCGGTAGAAAATGGATGGATGGATGTTTTACTCCTTCATGATGACGTCGCTGATAAAACTATTGCATGTTGCACACCTTGTTATCCCACTCCTTCCTTCCCTATTTCCTTCCTTCCATGCCTCTTCCTTTCTTTCCAGCCTTCCTTCCATCCTCCTATCTTTTCTTTCTTCCATCCTTCCTTGTTCTTTCCTTCCTTCCTTTCTTCCTTCCATCCTTCCTTCCAATCTTCTTTGTTCCTTCCTCTCTTCTTCCAACCTTCTGTTCTTCCTTCTTTTCTTTCTTCCATCCTTCTTCCTTCCTTCCTTCCTTCCCTCCTTCCTTCCTTCCTTCCTTCCTTCCTTCACCATCTCCTTCATTTCCTATTTCCTTCTTTATCTCCTTCTTTCCTTCCTTCTTACCTTGCATCCTTCCTCCAGGTGTGTCAAAGACATATTTGCACGATCATATTCATGCAATCAGTAAGATATTTATTAGGTTTTATGTCTGGATTCATTATCTGTTGAAAAACTGACACCTGCTTTAAAAAGTCACACGACTTGATGAAATTGAACCGCAGCTCCCCAGTGCCAACAGGACTCATGCAGCGCCATATTATCATGCTAGCACCAGCATGTAAGACACAATTATCTTGCTGCTCACTTGTGTTGCACATATTTAAAAAACAATGTTTGTGTGTTGGTAGTACATGTATATTGCTTCACAAGCTGTACAGTGACTACTCAAAAGTACATGTGAGTGTACTTTGTATGACACTAACCCTTGCAATTGAAACTATTTGCCGAAATGTGAGAGATGTTCTCACGTTTGTAAGAATGCATATGAACTCAGTAGTAAGAATGAAAGATGTCCTCATACGCAGCAATATTCACATGCAAGTAATATTACTGTATATACTGTAAGTAAGTAAAGTAAAGTAAAGTAAAGTAAGTAAACATATGATTTGCTATTTGGAGCACAGCCTTGCAGACACTTCCTGCAAGATGTTTTAGTGAGCAAGATGGCCGACGTCCAACGTTCAGCTTTGTTTCGCGTCCAGGAGGGAAAATAGATGGAAGAACATGAAAAATAAATTTTTACTTTCATGCCAACATTTTGTCTTCAATCACATCCAACAATTTTTAGTGCAGTCAAAGCACACAAATTACCTTGTTTGAAAGGACATGGACATATTTCAAAACAAAATACAAACAAGAACATGTGCTATTTTTATTTCTGCAAACATAACGTTGACAGAACATGATCAATAAGAAGCACGCATGCATCATCATGTTCATTGGAACATTCAGAGAAACAATAATTACTGTATTTATTGTATCAACAAGTAACTACAGTATTATTTGTATCAAACAATAACAATAGTACTTTTTTATGGTCTTGTCCAGCTACTCAGGCAAATCATAGTGTTGATGTAGATGCCCATATTTGCTGTACAGATTTACTTTACAAAAGAGAAGTGTGGGTTACTTCTCTTGTTGCCTTATTTGTATTTGACTTTATTAAATGGATGTTTGGCTCAGCCGGACTGGAGCAGGAGGGGATAGAAAGTGAAAAATAAAGAAGGCAGTGGGGGAAATTGCGGGGAAAAGAGGGGGATAAGACAGAGAGACAAATACGATATGTACAAATATGATACAAAAAGTGATATCAAAGAAGCAGTTAGTGAAGTAAATATTAATAACACATAAATAACAATGAACATTATTGCACTACAAATGGAGCAATACAAATACCAACAGAAATAGCGTTATTGATAATGAATAATAACAACAATAAATACCTCTATTATCAACTAGACGATTGTTTCAAATGCAACAATACATATATGTAATGATAACTTGAATTACAAAAGAAAGCAGATAAATGGAGGGGAAGAAAGAGAAGCAAACTGTATTAACCTTGCAGATTGTTATAGTAATACTAGGTTAAGCTTTGTCAGTGTGCCATGTGTTACCCAGTTTCCCCTAGGGCAGGGGTGTCCAAAGTGCGGCCCGGGGGACATTTGCAGCCCGCAGCTAATTGTTTACCGGCCCGCCACACATTCTGGAAATACTATTGTAAAAATAAAAAAGAACATTAAAAAAAGTGGAATGAGGTGAAATCTAACAAGAAAAAGTTGCAATGTTGACACAAAAGCTGCCATGCAGGCTGTTTTTTTTCTTTTGTCTTTCTTCATTTTTCTTTTTTTGCCATTGCTCAAAAAAAAAAAAAGACAAAAAATCCATGTTATAATGAATTATTTTCAGGGCTCCAATTACTTCAAATATTTCACTTTAAAATGTTTTATGTGGTAAATATTGCATATATTGTGTAGTAACCATATAAAAACATCAAAGTTTTCTTTGACAAAAGTGCATAAAACAAACAAAATAATAGTTCCAGCATAAAATCGACAGATATATCTGAAGTTGATCTCGTAACTTAAGTGTTGAAAGTAAAATAAAAACCTAATAAAAATGTATCACTTTATGAGTGGAGCACCTTTTGGATCACAAATATATTTAGTGATTTTGTATTTATCTTTTCACTGTGATTACTCAAAAATATGAAATAATTAAAATCAATGGTGTCCTGCATTATTGATCTTTTAGGGCTCTAATTACTAAATACTGCATATTTCAGTTTTACTATAAAAAAACTAAGTTGTCTTTGACAGAAAAGCCATAAAACATTTTTTTGAATTTGTATTACTTTATATCAACTTGAAGTTGATATAGAGATTTACTGTAAGCGTTAAATAATTAATAAAAAAAAAAATAATCTGACTTATTTTTAACATTTTAATGACTGAGACCCTTTATGGTCCCCGGGACCCCTAAAGGTAAGATTAAAAAAAAAATCCATATATTTTGTTATGGTTTCAAAATGAAAAATATCAAAATGGCCCCCACATGCTTTAATTTTTCCGTGTGCGGCCCTCAGTGGAAAAAGTTTGGACACCCCTGCCCTAGGGGAACAACGTTAATATATGTTTGATGAAACGTGATTATATGTATGACTGCATGTGTATATGTACAGTATGTGTATGTGTATATGTGTACAGTGAATGTGCATGTGGATGCATGTTTGTGGTAGCATAGGTACCCATTTATGTGGGTAAGTACCAATGTGTGTGCAGATGTATGTATGTATTAATGAATTAATATACGTATGTGTGTGTATATATACAGGTATATGAATAATTGTGTGAATGTGTATCTGCATTTGTATATGTATTGGTGCAGTGGGTAGAGCAGTGGTGCCAGAAACCTGAGGGTTGCAGGTTCGCTCCCCATCCAAATCCCTGCCATTGTGTCCTTGGGCAGGACACTTTACCCTTGCCCCCAGTGCCGCTCACACTGGTGAATGAATGATGAATGATAGGTGGTGGTCGTAGTGGCCGTAGGCGCAAACTGGCAGCCACGCTTCCGTCAGTCCACCCCAGCTGTGGCTACGAAAGTAGCTTACCACCACCTGGTGTGAATGAATGATGGGTTCTCACTTCTCTGTGAAGCGCTTTGAGTGTCTAGAAAAGCGCTATGTAAATCTAATCCTTTAATATGCACAACATATTTGTCTCCCAGTGTGTGCAGGAGCCAAAGTACGGCCCCATCCTCCCAGAGAGCCCAACCCAAAACAGCAGGTGCGGTGCCCTGGGAACTAGGGACCACCGGCCCCACGCAGCCAGGCAAGCGCAGGCCATACCTACAGCACAGTACACCTACCCCTAGTTTACACTTATTTAATCCCACCCCTTTTCTTTAAATCATAAATTACTCTGAGTTAGAACTACCTGTTCACTCTATGTACAAACTTAATGAACTTGTATATACATACATTATAAATATATACATACATATGCACACTACACACATACATAGCCACACCATTACCACTAGTGATCATGGAAAGGGCATCATGCCACAGCAGCAGCACCACTGCCTCAATGGGCAGCCCCACACTCTTCTGTAACACAAACAACCCAATATCAAAGCCCTTCTTCATCTCTGTACCTCTGGAATACCATGTGCCTATACTTCTTTTTAAACTGCTTTATGTTTGGACATTGCTTTAACTCCACATTCAAACCATTCCATAGTTTCACTCCACAAATTGAAATACAAGAACTTTCAATGGTCGTTCTATAACTAAGCATTTTGAAATAAAAATTCCCCCTTAAATTGCAACCGCCCTCTTGTGTGCTGAACAATTTTTGAATGCTTCCTGGGAGTTTATTGATTTTGGCTTTATACATTATTTGTGCAGTTTGATACAAAATAATATCATTAAATTTCAATATTTTTGACTGTAAGAATAGTGAATGAGTTTGGTCCAGATATCCAACCTTGTTGATAATGCGTACAGCTCTTTTCTGAAGTATAGTTATTGAGTTTAATGAGCTTTTGTAATTATTCCCCTAGACTTCCACACAGTAGCTTAAATAGGGTAAAACTAATGAACAGTAGAGAATGTGGAGTGATTTGTGATCCAGAACCTGCTTTGCTTTATTTGTTACTGAGATGCTTCTTGACCGCTTAGTTTGTACATCTTTTATATGTGATTTCCAGTTAATTTGATAGTCAATTGTAACTCCAAGGACATTTATTTCAAAAACCCTTTCAATATCCACCCCATCTATTTGTATCTGCACCCGTGTTTCACTTGTCCTCTTTCCAAACAGCATTAACTTAGTCTTAGTCAGGTTTAATGACAATTTATTATAGTCAAACCAAGTTTTTAGTTTACTCATTTCTTCCATAATGACCTCCTGCAATTGATTTAAGTCATCCCCTGAACAAAAAAATATCAGTGTCATCAGCAAATAACACTAATTTCAATAAGCTAGACCAGGGGTCGGCAACCCAAAATGTTGAAAGAGCCATATTGGACCAAAAATACAAAAACAAATCTGTCTGGAGCCGCAAAAAATTAAAAGCCATATTACATACAGATAGTGTGTCAAGAGATATACATTTAAAGGACTTAAAGGAAACTAAATGACCTCAAATATAGCTACAAATGAGGCATAATGATGCAATATGTACATATAGCTAGCCTAAATAGCATGTTAGCATCGATTAGCTAGCATTAATGCAGTAACCAAATATGTCTGATTAGCACTCCACACAAGTCAATAACATCAACAAAACTCACCTTTGTGCCTTCACGCACAACGTTAACAGTTGGGTGGACAAAATGAGACAGAAAAAGAAGTGGCATAAAACACGTCCTAGAAAGCCGGAGAAAGTTATACATGGAAACAAACTAAGGTGAGTTCAAGGACCGCCAAAATTAGTAGGACAAAACGGCGCTCGCCAAATACTCGAATCAGTGAAGCATGTTTAATATAAACAGTGTGTTATAACAATTAGTGTCATGTTTGTCCTCCTACAGAAACCATATTAAAACAAAAAATATATTTTTTCCCCTCATCTTTTTCCATTTTTCATACATTTTTGAAAAAGCTCCAGAGAGCCACTAGGGCGGCGCTAAAGAGCCGCATGCGGCTCTAGAGCCGCGGGTTGCCGACCCCTGAGCTAGACACTTTACATATATCATTGATATACAGGATGAACACGTTTGGTCCCAACACTGACCCCTGGGGGACACCACAAGCAATGTCCAAACATGATGAACAGCAATCCCCCAACTTCACAAACTGTTGTCTCTTATTTGAGTAACTTTTAAGCCAGTCTAGTACAACTCCCCTGATTCCATACTTTTCCATTTTCTTGATTAATATATCATGGTTAATTGTGTCAAATGCTTTTTTTAGATCAATAAATATTCCCATTGCATATGTGAGGAACTCGCATGGCTGCCGTTTGTGTGTCCCCAAGATGCAAGAACCAGGAGGAGGACGAGCAGGTAAGATTATTTTAATTATCATCAACAGAAAATAAAGCAGTCTTGCATAAATGTTCCAAACATAGAGAGTCTATCATCGAGCACTGAGGAGTGCTCGAGAGAAAACATAAATAGACATGCTGATTGGCAGCAGGTGTGGACCGGCTGCCAATCAACGGCAGGTGAGGAGAAAACAGTGCTCCGCGGAACAAACAGGAAATTTAACGAAATAAGAGCACTGACAGGAAGTAATACAAAAACCAGGAAACAAACGGATATGAAGTGACCGATCGTCACAGCATATTGTTTATTGTCTATGGCATTTGTGATTTCCTCTATTGTTTCAATTATTGCCATTGATGTACATCTGTTTGATTAAATCCATATTGACAGTCAGAGAGTAATTTATGCTTTTCTATAAATGCATCTAACCTGTTATTGAATAGTTTTTCTAATATTTTAGAGAATTCTGTTAGTAATGAAACGGGTCTATAGTTTGTGAAGTGGTGTTTGCTCCCAGTTTTAAACAGAGGAATAACTTTAGCTATGTTCATTTCATTTGGAAATGCGTCGGTTTGAAATGACAAATTACAGATATGTGTTAATGGTTTTGATATCCCTGTAATGACCTTTTTCACCAGTGCCATACTAATGTCATTGGAGTCAGTGAACATTTTGTTCTTACATTTGTTTACAATATCCAACACTTCTTCTTCACCCACTGCATTTAAAAACATAGAATTGGGATTTCTCTCCAACACTCCCTCCATATTTTTACCAGTTTTTCCTGGATCAAGTTCGGGTCCAATACTTACAAAGAATTGAAGGCATTAGCCACATCTTCAATATTATCATTTTTTTTTTACCATGATTCGTGAAATACTTTGGATAGTTATTTGAAGAGGTACTGCTTCTTATAATTCTGTTTAATAAATTCCATATTCCTTTGATATTGTTTTTATTATCATCTAGTACTTTCTTATAATAATCTCTCTTATTTGACCTTATAATATGAGTTAACTTGTTTTTATATTTTTATATTTATTTTATGCTTCTTTGGTTTTCAATCTTATAAATTCCCTGTAAAGAGTGTTTTTCTTTTTCTAGCATTTTGTAAATCTTTTGTGATCCAAGGACAATCAGTATAGTTTATTTTACTGGTGCACTCTTTTGTTGGGCAATTTTTATCATATAATGACCTAAATATTCTCAAGAATATATTGTAAGCACTATTAACATCACCATTTTCATAGATTACATCCCAATTCTGTTTAAATGAACTGATGGATTCCTCTGATCTCGTTCTTCTGTATTGGGTTGGCTTTTAAATGTTTTTTGTCCTGTAGTTAAATATCAGAACAACTGGCAGGTGGCCAGTGATATCTTTGATCAATAGCCCACTTACGGTCTTATTCTCAATATCATTAGTGAATATGTTGTCGATTAGAGTGGCAGAGTGGGATGTAATTCGACTGGGTCTGGTGATTTTGGGATATAGGCTCATACTGTACATTGTGTCAATGAAATTATCTATATCTTTATTTTCACTGGGATTTAACAGGTCAATATTAAAGTCTCCACAAATGAAGACAGCTTTATTAACGGTACTTTTCTTTGAAAACAGGCATTCCATCCAATCTGTAAAACGTTCAATGCTTGTACCTGGCGATCTGTATATACAACTAATAATGACATTTCTACTTTTTTCCATACAAATTTCCACTATTCAAGTAGGCTATCAACCACAGCTGTCATATCATCCAGACGTTTGAATCTCAAGGTGTTATCCACATAGATTGCCACCCCTCCCCCCTTGTTTTGTCTATTTACATTAATAAGGTCATAACCATCCAGTTCAAAATGTGTCACTTTTTCACCTTTAATCCAAGTTTCAGATACTGCAATTATGTTATTGGTTGTGAAAATGTGTGTAAATAGTCCTTGATGTCCTTGAAATTCCTGTTTAGGCTTCTACTATTGAAATTGATAATTGATAATTTGCCATTAGTAATAATATTCTGGTTGTACTGTTCATTGGTGTAGTAGCAGCAGTTCTCATTGATATTGAGGAGGAAATTTTTGTCCGGGTCTATATCATGTTCCAAATCTTTTAGGGTGTACTCAGTGTATTGAAATGCTTTCAACATACATTGTCATATTCACTTACCAACTGAATTATGTGGCTAGTGTCATCGGTTGCATCTTGCGTATTGTCAATGTGTGTCATGATTGTGTTTGGTCGCTTTTACCTTACACTCCAGTTCAAACGTCATATTCTTTCAGATCATAGATGTTTCTAATAACCAGCACTTTGGCGTTCTCCGGAGTACCGTTGAGTTTGATGAATACTTTACAGTTCGCAGTCCAAGTTTGCAGAATTTTCTTCTCTCTCCTCATTTGGCGTGCTTTTCGGGCTATATCAGCATTTGGTTTGGTCAAATGGTCGTTCATGTATACGTTTGTTCCTTTTAGCTTTCTTCCCTGTTTTAGCCACGCGATCTTGTGCTTTCTGTTGACAAATCTCAGGACTACACTCGGCTTGTCGTTTGTTCCTCTCCTGGGCAAAGGGTGACATGTTTCGATGCTGTTACAGTCCAGTTGTATGTCCTTGGACTGCATGAAGACCGCTACCTGTTGCTCCATTGAAATAACATCCAACTCCGCCGGCTCCCCTCCATTCGCTGGGGTCACAGCTTGTGCGTAAGACTGGAGTTTGATGCTAAGTCCGGTGATGATCACATCATTGATCCGTGTGTACTGCTCAATATCAGCAACTCTGTTCTCCAGAATTGCGATTTTCTTATCTTTCTCCAGATTGTCAGCCCTCATTTGATCCAGTTGCCCAACAAGGGCCATGATAGTTTTCTGCTGCTCTTTGATCGTAGCAACTTCCTCGATCAGAGTGTCGATCGACTTTTTAAGTTCGCTATAATCAGCCTTGGGCGCTATCTTGTCTTTGTAACAGCGCACCGGCTAGTTACTCCAGACATTCACTTGTTAAATTAATTGCAAATTTTCTCCTTATATTATTAAACTTAAATGTTTGGAGTAAAATTTACGAGCGCCAGTTCAGCTACCGGAACAGGAAGTGACGTACAATTGTATCCCATTGGGTTGAATTTTTTCTTGTCCTGATGTCATTGTGGCTTGTGCAGCCCTTTGAGACACTTGTGATTTAGGGCTCTATAAATAAACTTTGATCAATTGATTGATTGATTGATTGATTTTGATCATTTTTCAACAAGTAAAAAAGGCTAAACCACCTCCAATATGCTTAGAACAGTGGTTCTTAACCTGGATTCGATCGAACCCTAGGGGTTCGGTGAGTCGGCCTCAGGGGTTCGGCGGAGGTCAAAACACACCCGACTCATCGTGTAAATAAAAAGTTCTCCCTATCGGGGTATTACGGATATGGCAACAGCAGAAGTCAGACTGATTGGCAGGTGTGTAATTTGTTGTGAGTTTATGCACTGTGTTGGTTTTGTTGTTTGAACAAGGTGATGTTCATGCACGGTTCATTTTGTGCACCAGTAAAAAAACATGGTAACACTTTAGTATGGGGAACATATTCACCATTAATTAGTTGCTTATTAACATGCAAATTAGTAACATATTGGCTCTGAACTAGTCATTATTATGTACTTATTAATGCCTTATTCGGCATGGCCTTATTATAACCCTAACCCTCTAACCCTGGCCCTAACCCTAACCAAATAACTCTAAATTAAGTCTTTGTTACTTAGAATATGTTCCCCATACTAAAGTGTTACCAAAAACAAATAACTTTGTCTTGAATTTGAAAAAAAACCAACATTTTATTTTTCACTAAAGAAGGGTTCGGTGACTGCGCATATGAAACTGGTGGGGTTCTGTACCTTCCAACAAGGTTAAGAACCACTGGCTTAGAAGTTCTACATATTGAGTGAAAAGAGAGCCCAAGATTTTGATATATCAACATTTCATGTAGTTCTTCTGACATTACCATTATTGCTCTTTTCGCCCATTTTTTGTGATTTTATTTACTTGGAATTGTATTCCTAGAAAGACCAATGAAGAATGAGCTGTTCCCCAGCAGCACAAAATGTTTTGCTTTTGACTATGAAGAAAAAGTGTGCTGCTAACCAGAGAAACACATGACTAAGATTGAGACATACAATCACTATTTTGCTATTATTACATCAATATATTGTTATTACACATCGCTGTATTGTTATTATTTTCCTTTTTTTTTTTTTCTCTTCTTTTTTCTTCTTAAACATGTCCGAAAAAAATGGTTTAAATACAATACATACTAAAATATGAACAAAACAAGCACAAATCTCTACCTGCGGGAGTAGTCTTACTTAAATGAGCGTGCGTGCACAGTGGTTAACTTCTTTTTACACTTGTTTGCCAGTTGAAAATGTTACCGTGCTCCTTTTTTCTTATTATGGGGACGGCGTGGCGAAGTTGGTAGAGTGGCCGTGCCAGCAATCGGAGGGTTGCTGGTTACTGGGGTTCAATCCCCACCTACTACCATCCTAGTCACGTCCGTTGTGTCCTTGGGCAAGACACTTCACCCTTGCTCCTGATGAGTGCTGGTAGCGCCTTGCATGGCAGCTCCCTCCATCAGTGTGTGAATGTGTGTGTGAATGGGTGAATGTGGAAATACTGTCATAGCGCTTTGAGTACCTTGAAGGTAGAAAAGCGCTATACAAGTACAACCCATTTATCATTTATCATTATTCTCTACCACAAACATCTTGGATAAGACTCATCGTCTTTGTCATCAACAATGTTTGGTCAGTTACCATGGAAACCAGTGGGGTTTCTCGCGTGTGGAGCACTGATATTCGCAGTAAGACAACCAGAGACGTCTTTAGAAGAGGCGCCACTTTGCTGCGGTGGAAAAATGTGTCAGGTGGAGCTTTGAGAAGAAAATTGCACTGACGTGACCTTTAACCTCTTGTCAAAAGACTACAATAAGGCGGGCAAGAACATGTTTTTTTTATTCCATCCCACAGCAGAAGAGTGGTCAACCTGCGCATTGTCAGTTCAGCACAATGTGAGGATGAAGCTGAGAAACTAAAAGTCTCTCAGCTGTTGTTTCATCCACCAATGAAGTCTTTGTGGATCCATCATAAAAATACATGGATCATAAATCACATGTTCTCACTGTTCTCGGCAGAACATTCTTTAAAACAGTTTTTTATTTTTTCATTCTTTAAATTTATTATATAATTTTTTAAAATTCATTTATTTTGGTTATTTTATTTTAATTTACTGTTTATTTGTTTAAAGGTGGTGTACATTAAGTGTCATACTTTTGTCCTTAAAAACGTACACTTTGGCAAAGCCTGGCCAAGTTGAAGATTTCTAACTCTCCGCACAGCACATGCGTGCACACAGCTCAAACTAAGACTTGTATTCATCTGATGACGTCACAGTTGTGCGCTTTCATTTTCAAAAGAATAAACCACACTGCCTTTCAACACAGTATAAGGGGACTTATTGTACAAAACCCATAACCAGTGAAGTTAACACGTTGTGTAATTCGTAAATAAAAACCAAATACAATGATTTGCAAATCCTTTTCAACTTATATTCAATTGAATAGACTGCAAAGACAAGATATTTAATGTTCGAACTGAGAAACGTTTTTTTTTTTTGCAAATAACCATTAACTTAGAATGTAATGGCCGCAACACTTTTCAAAAAAATTGGCACAGGGGCATTTTTACCACTGTGTTACATGGCCTTTCCTTTTAACAACACTCAGTAAACGTTTGGGAACTGAGGAAACCAATTTTTGAAGCTTTTCAGGTGGAATTATTTTCCATTCTTGCTTGATGCACAGCTTAAGTTGTTCAGCAGTCGGGGTCTCCGTTGTCGTATTTTATGCTTCATAATGCGCTACACATTTTCAATGGGAGACAGGTCTGGACTACAGGCAGGCCAGTCTAGTACCCGCACTATTTTACTATGAAGCCACGCTGTTGTAACACGTGGCTTGGCATTGTCTTGCTGAAATAAGCAGGGGCGGCCATGGTAACGTTGCTTGGATGGCAACATGTGTTGCTCCAAAACCTGTATGTACCTTTCAGCATTAATGGTGCCGTCACAGATGTGTAAGTTACCCATGTCTTGGGCACTAATACACCCCCATACCATCACAGATGCTGGCTTTTCAACTTTGCGCCTATAACATGGTTCTTATCCTCTTTGTTCTGAGGACACAACATCCCGCGTTTCCACAAACATTTTAAAATGTGGACTCGTCAGACCACAGAACACTTTTTCCACTTTGCGTCAGTCCATCTTGGATGAGCTCGGGCCCAGCGAAGCCGGCGGTGTTTCTGGGTGTTGTTGATAAATGGATTTCGCTTTGCATAGTAGAGTTTTAACTTGCACTTACAGATGTAGCGACCAACTGTAGTTACTAACAGGGGTTTTCTAAAGTGTTCCTGAGCCCATGTGGTGATATTGTTTACACACTGATGTCGGTTTTTGATGCAGTACCGCCTGAGGGATTGGAGGTCACAGGCATTCAATGTTGGTTTTCAGCCTTGCTGCTTACATGCAGTGATTTCTCCAGATTCTCTGAACCTTTGGATGATATTACGGACCGTAGATGGTGAAATCCCTGAATTCCTTGCAATAGCTGGTTGAGAAATGTTGTTCTTAAACAATTTGACTCCCGCATTTGTTGACAAAGTGGTAACCCTCGCCCCATCCTTGTTTGTGAATGACTGAGCATTTCATGGAAGCTGCTTTTATACCCAATCATGGCACTCACCTGTTCCCAATTAGCCTGTTCACCTGTGGGATTTTCCAAATAAGTGTTTGGTGAGCATTCCTCAACTTTCTCAGTCTTTTTTGCCACTTGTTCCAGCTTTTTTGAACCGCGTTGCAAGCATCAAATTCCAAATGAACTATTATTTGCAAAAAAACAAAGTTTTCCCATTCGAACGTTAAGTATCTTGTCTTTGCAGTCTATTCAATTGAATATAAGTTGAAAAGGATTTGCAAATCATTGTATTCTGTTTTTATTTACCAATTACACAACGTGCCAACTTTACTGGTTTTGGGGTTTGTATGTTGGAACGTAAACATGCTAATTTCACTCCACATTGATAAAAAAAGACGCATCAAAATTATGGAGGTTAATTTGTGCTTTTTTTTCTTTTACACTGAATTTATGTAACTGAATTTTTTGCGTTCAAATTTTGTGAACTGATTATTAATTTTTTTTACATCAAATTATGCCGACAATTTCATCGGAAAAAAAAATTCTGTGTTTTCAAATACAGTGTATCAAAATTCAGTGTATAAAAAAATTCAGTGTAAAAGGCTGAAGCAGTCAATCCTGTCTCAGAACCAGCCAATGAGGTGTCAATACGGCCCGCTGGATATTTTCAAACTACAGAAATGATTCCAATAGTTAAAATCTGCACTTTTGAAAAGCTTTCATCATAAAGACACAAATTAACCTCCATAGAAATGGACTTTGAAAGACGCTGCGATACGATCACTGTTGGACCTTCAGCAGATGGGACAACTTTGACATGCAAGACTTTTTTCTTTGTGCCATACGAAAGGTTAAACATTATTTCTTCTTTTTAACCCCTATTTAACAACAGATCATGAAGTTGACTTAACATTTGTGTTGATGTGACCGTGCATGCCAGCGACTAAAAAAAAGCATGATGTGTCCTTCCTCATTGTTAGTGAAGTTAAAGGCCTACTGAAATGAATTTTTTAAATTTAAACGGGGATAGCAGATCCATTCTATGTGTCATACTTGATCATTTCGCAATATTGCCATATTTTTGCTGAAAGGATTTAGTAGAGAACATCGACGATAAAGTTCGCAACTTTTGGTCGCTGATAAAAAAAAGCCTTGCCTGTACCGGAAGTAGCGTGACGTCACAAGTTGAAAGGCTCCTCACATTTCCCCATTGTTTACACCAGCAGCGAGAGCGATTCGGACCGAGAAAGCGACGATTACCCCATTAATTTGAGCCAGGATGAAAGATTTGTGGATGAGGAACGTGAGAGTGAAGGACTAGAGTGCAGTGCAGGACGTATCTTTTTTCGCTCTGACCGTAACTTACGTAAAAGGGCTCATTGGATTCCACACTTTCTCCTTTTTCTATTGTGGATCACGGATTTGTATTTTAAACCACTTCGGATACTATATCCTCTTGAAAATGAGAGTCGAGAACGCGAAATGGACATTCACAGTGACTTTTATCTCCACGACAATACATCGGCGAAGCACTTTAGCTACAGAGCTAACGTGATAGCATCGTGCTTAAATGCAGATAGAAACAAAAGAAATAAGCCCCTGACTGGAAGGATAGACAGCAGATCAACAATACTACTATCAGGAGACACCGAACCAAACACTGGACCTGTAACTACACGGTTAATGCTGTGCCGCCTGTCGAAGCCTAGCAATGCTGTTGCTAACGACGCCATTGAAGCTAACTTAGCTAAGGGACCTCGTCAGAGCTATGATAAAAAAATTAGCTATCCACCTACGCCAGCCCTCATCTGCTCATCAACACCCGTGCTCACCTGCGTTCCAGCGATCGACGGCTCGACGAAGGACTTCACCCGATCATCAATGCGGTCGGCGGATAGCGTCGGATAGCGCGTCTGCTATCCAGCTCAAAGTCCTCCTGGTTGTGTTGCTGCAGCCGGCCGCTAATACACCGATCCCACCTACAGCTTTCTTCCTTGCAGTCTCCATTGTTCATTAAACAAATTGCAAAAGATTCACCAACACAGAAGTCCAGAATACTGTGGAATTTTGCGATGAAAACAGAGCTGTTTGTATTGTGATACAATGTGTCCCAATACTTCCGTTTCAACCATTGACGTCACGCGCAAACGTCATCATACATAGACGTTTTCAACCGGAAGTTCCCCGGGAAATTTAAAATTGCACTTTATAAGTTAACCCGGCCGTATTGGCATGTGTTGCAATGTTAAGATTTCATCATTGATATATAAACTATCAGACTGCGTGGTCGGTAGTAGTGGGTTTCAGTAGGCCTTTAAAGACAATATACACTTTATTGCAAATGCATCATTATATAGGCGATTAAATGCGTTATAATTCCACAAGAGTTTAGCAGCGTCCGTGCGCCTTAGTTACTTAACTATTAAAGAGATTTCCTTGGCTCCTTGTTAGTGTGCACTGTTTTTAGAAATAATGTACACTTCACTGCACATGTAATACACTATATTTCCAAAAGTATTTGGCCACCTGCCTTGGCTCACATATGAACTTAAAGTGCCATCCCATTCCTAACCCATAGGGTTCAATAAGATGTGGGTCCACCTTTTGCAGCTATTACAGCTTCAACTCTTCTGGGAAGGCTGTCCACAAGGTTGCGGAGTGTGTTTATAGGAATTTTCCACCATTCTTCCAAAAGCGCATTGGTGAGGTCACACACTGATGTTGGTCGAGAAGGCCTGGCTCTCAGTCTCCGTTCTAATTCATCCCAAATGTGTTCTATCGGGTTCAGGTCAGGACTCTGTGCAGGCCAGTCAAGTTCATCCACACCAGACTCTGTCATTTATGTCTTTATGGAACTTGCTTTGTGCACTGGTGCACAGTCATGTTGGAAGAGGAAGGGGCCCGCTCCAAACTGTTCCCACAAGATTGGAAGCAGGGAATTGTCCAAAATGTTCTGGTATCCTGGAGCATTCAAGGTTCATTTCACTGGAACTAATGGGCCAATCCCAACTCCTGAAAAACAACCCCACACCATAATTCCTCCTCCACCAAATTTCACACTCGGAACAATGCAGTCCCTAATGTACTGTTCTCCTGGCAACCTCCAAACCCAGACTCGTCCATCAGATTGCCAGATGGAAAAGCGTGATTCATCACTCCAGAGAAGGCGTCTCCACTGCTCTAGAGTCCAGTGGCGACGTGTTTTACACCACTGCATCCGACGCTTTGCATTGGACTTGGTGATGTATGGCTTAGATGCAGCTACTCTGCCATGGAAACCTATTCCATGAAGCTCTCTGCGTACTGTACGTGGGCTAATTGGAAGGTCACATGAAGTTTGGAGCTCTGTAGCAACTGACTTTGCAGAAAGTCGGCGACCTCTTTGCACAAAAAAGAAGTCAACAAAGACTGTCAACCATCCGTAAACTTAAAGGACTATACGTTGCACCTCACCTCCTGTTATTACTGTACCAAAGCATCGTTCAACCCATCCTTCTGTAACCAACCGGACCAAACTCACACGCATTACAAACATAGCAGCTAAAATCATCGGCCGACGCACACCCAACATCTCAGATCTAAACCACAGGTCCATCATTCGACCGGCAAACACAATAGTCCAGGATATAACTCACCCACTACACCAATACATCATCCCACTACCATCAGGGCGCAGGTACAGAACTATCAAATTCCAGAGGGCCCGCCTCGGGAAAAGCATTATCCCTGCAGCTATAGCCACCCTAAACAGCAGGCCCGGCCGACCTGTCTGACAAGCCTGTAAATGTGTTGGTCATGTATGATGTCTTTTTGTTATTTTTGTTGGTGATGTGTAATGTCTATTGTTTAAATGTACGGCAGTGAAAATGAATTTCCCCAACGGGGACCAATAATTCTAAATCTAAATGCGCTTCAACATCCGCTGATCCCCTCTCTGTCACTTTACATGGCCTACCACTTTGTGGCTGACTTGCTGTTGTTACCAAACTCTTCCATTTTCTTATGATAAAGCCGACAGTTGACTTTGGACTATTTAGGAGCGAGGAGATTTCACGACTGGATTTGTTGCACAAGTGGCATCCTATGACAGTTCCACGCTGGAAATCACTGAGCTCCTGAGAGCGGCCCATTCTTTCAGTCTCCATGCCTGAGTGCTTGATTTTATACACCTGTGGCCGGGCCAAGTGATTAGGACACCTGATTCTGATCATTTGGATGGGTTGGCAAAATACTTTTGGCCATACAGTGTATATCACCATGTTGCTGATTAAGCATGTTATAATTCCACGAATGTTGGGTTTCAGCAGTCCTTTAAAGACTAAAAAAAGAATTACAGGTCATTGTATGTCTGATATATGAAAATAAACATACAGGTAGGTGGTGTGATTCCACCAAGTCAGCTGTGGCTACTTTTCTAGGCTTCTGATTGGACCAAATGTGCATGATAGCAGGTGTACCGTATTTTTCGGACTATAAGTCGCAGTTTTTTTCATAGTTTGGCCGGGGGTGCGACTTATACTCAGGAGCGACTTATGTGTGAAATTATTAACACATTACCGTAAAATATCAAATAATATTATTTAGCTCATTCACGTAAGAGACTAGACGTATAAGATTTCATGGGATTTAGCGATTAGGAGTGACAGATTGTTTGGTAAACGTATAGCATGTTCTATATGTTATAGTTATTTGAATGACTCTTACCATAATATGTTACGTTAACATACCAGGCACGTTCTCAGTTGGTTATTTATGCGTCATATAACGTACACTTATTCAGCCTGTTGTTCACTATTCTTTATTTATTTTAAATTGCCTTTCAAATGTCTATTCTTGGTGTTGGGTTTTATGAAATAAATTTCCCCCAAAAATGCGACTTATACTCCAGTGCGACGTATATATGTTTTTTTCCTTCTTTGTTATGCATTTTCGGCCGGTGCGACTTATACTCCGGAGCGACTTATACTCCGGAGCGACTTATACTCCGAAAAATACGGTATGTGTTTGTGTGTAGACAGAGACAGTTTTAAAGCTACACTCATGTGGCTAGAGATTGTTTTAACACCAGATATGCTTTTTTGAAACTATCCGTGTTGATGTGGACATGGCCTTATTTTCCCTTCAAGTACAAAATAAGTCTTATTGACAAATGAAAAAGGCACACAGATGAGGTTTTAGTGCATATTAGCTTGAACATTTACAACTCTTTAATGCATTCACCAACTTTCCAAATTGTTCAGGCTGCCCGACGTCGTCTTAGAGCATCAAGTGATGAAGCCTTGCTGAATGAAATGTGAAGCGGTTGCTATGACAACCTGAACAGCCCAATTGTCATTGATTCAATGCGCTGACAACACAATGACTTGGATGAAGGAGACGCACAATTTTTCTCCTGCTTGCACTGCACACCTCTAGCTCGTTGTAAACAAGCATGGCGTCGATGGTGTGGGACTTCTTAACTGTTTCAGAGCAAGGCTTTTTGTGTGCCATTTGCAACAAATAATGCACAAGTAACATACACTTTGTCAAATCCTTGCACAAACTACATTTAGATGTCAAATACATGCAAGTTATCAGTTATTGGTATCGGTCTTGAGAAGCAGGAAGTTATCTGTATTGACTCGAAAAAAAAATAGATATTGTGCATTCTTTTTATTGACCTGAATATTCAAAGATTGAAGCAACTTTAATATCATGGCAGCACACATGAGATAACATGAAATTCAGTACCAGGTCCCAGATTGTAGAGTGTAGACAGAAAAGGGAGAACGGACGCATTTTGGCTTAAAAACTAAAGATAAAGGTGAAGTTATAACACTGAAACACCCTCAGGAAGAGGTGCTTTAAGACATGTCTAGCTAGCGGCTAACATCCATCCGCCGTCTGCAGTGTTTTAGCTTCTTCTAAATCACTAATCCTCGCCTCTATGGCGACAAATAAAGTATGTTTCTTACAAGTATCATCCCTGCAGGACGAGGAATAGCTAAACATGCTTCACTACACACCGTAGTTCACCGGCATCAAAATGTAAACAAACCAGTGGCGTGCGGTGAGGTTAATGTCTGGTGAGGCACTGCATCATCACAGTCAGATTTACAAACATATGAACCCTAAATAGTATCTTATTCACCATGTGATTGGCAGCAGTTAACGGGTTATGTTTAAAAGCTCATACCAGCATTCTTTACACAACTGTAGCACACAAAAAAGCATATTTAATAAAAAAAACATTATTATGGTCTTACCTTTCTTGCTGGACATCCACACAGCCAGCCTTTGTGTGTGTACCACGCCGTTTGAAAAGAACGAGTCTTCTGTCCCGAAGTCAAAAGCAAACCTTTTAGCTCCGGCGTTGGTCTACCTTTAATTATTACCTCCTGCTTCGATTGAAAGTCCAGTTTAGAAAACTGTTTTATTTTACATATGTAATTCTCCATGTTTTTAATAAAAGTCCAGGCTAGAGGAAATAAACAATCGCTGCACTAATTGACTTGCAAACTTTTTTTTTCTTCTTTTTTTTCTTCTTCTGCGGCCGAGGAATGATCTCTGGGATCACTACCGCCCTCTACCACCAGGAGGCCGGATTACTTCGAGCCTCAACCAGTACGTCTTTTGCAGCAGATTTATGAATGCTCAGCACAAGAAATACGTTACACACATACAGTTTTTGACAAAATACACTGTACATTATATACCTCAGCTAACTAAACTATGCCATAGTTTAGTTAGCTGATATAATTCATATAGCAATACAGTCTCACTGCACAGCAGCTCAGCAGTTAGCCGAGTCATTGTGCACAATCCATGTTGAGGCACAAATCAGTGACGTGCCTCAACTGGCTGCACCGTCTCTTCTCAGTATTTGAACGGCAAATGTGAAAATAAAAATAAAAATAATCTAAAACTGGTGAAATTAAATGGAAAATAACTTTAGTATAATCACTGGATACATATAACAATTTAATTAATTTTTTTTTCTTTTTACATTTTTTTTCTTTCCATGATGGCAGGTGAGGCCCCGCCTCCCCTGCCTCTAGTGACTGCACGCCACTGAAACAAACGCCATTGTTGGATCTACACCTAAATTCCTCTGTAATGATATCAAGTACAGGCACGTATTTAGTCAATACTACTATGATTACGTCAATATTTTTTGGCATCACAACATCTTCTTTCGTTTAAAAAATATATATATTATGTTTATAAACTCAGGAAATATGTCCCTGGACACATGAGGACTTTGAATATGACCAATGTATGATCCTGTAACTACTTGGTATCGGATTGATACCCAAAAGTGTGGTATCATCCAAAACTAATGTAAAGTATCAAACAACAGAAGAATAAGTGATTATCACATTTTAACGGAAGTGTAGATAGAACATGTTAAACGAGAAAGTAAGCAGATATTAACAGTAAATGAACAAGTAGATTAATAATTAATTTTCTACCACTTGTCCTTAATAATTTAGACAACATAATAGAATGGAAAATGACACAATATGTTACTGCATATGTCAGCAGCTAAATTAGGAGCCTTTGTTTGCTTACTTACTACTAAAAGACAAGTTGTCTAGTATATTCACTATTTTATTTAAGGACTTAACTGCAATAAGAAACATATTTTTAATGTACCCTAAGATTTTTTGTTAAAATAAAGCCAATAATCCAAATTTTTTTGTGGTCCCCTTTATTTAGAAAAGTACCGAAAAGCATCTAAATAATTTTTCGTACCGGTACCAGTACAAAAATATTGGTATCGTTACAACACTTGTATGTACATAATTCAAAAAGAATAGAGTAGGTTATAAATAGGGATGATGTTTGATAAGAAACTATCGAGTTTGAGCCCATTATCGAATCCTCTTATCGAACCGATTCCTTATCGATTCTCTTATCGAGTCCAGATAGGTTGTTGTAAATGGAAAAAAACACAATATTTGGTTTAACAAAAGCTCACTTTTATTTTATAAGAAAAAAATAAAATACAATAAATACATAAATATTGACTGTTACCCCCTTAAAAAAAAACAAAAAAAACAATATGGACTGTTGTTACCCAAAGTATATTAAGTGGGATTTTTCAGAAAAACAAATATATAGAGTAACACAAAAACAACCTGTCTCTGTGATCACTATAGGTGTATAAATAATAATATAGTGTTAAATAAAATCAGTCCCATGGGCACAAAACTGAAAATAATACAGCTCTCCAAAAAGTGCACTTCTGCTGCTATTGGAACATACTAACTACACACACTATGACACTAAGAACACTACAGTCATCAATCAACAATTCTTCCCCCATTACATGAGAGCGAAGCCTGGCAATAATTGCATATTGCCTGTTCTGCCCTCACTATATGTGTTGAGGTTATACAGCTTGGCAGACAGCTAACACACAATCCAAAGCAGATTCATCCATTTAGGCTCTTTATTGTTGTTGATCTTGCTTTGTCTTTTCTTATCTTTACTTTTGTCTTTCACTGGACTGTTTTTTTTTTAAAACTGAAATACACACAACGACAAATGTATAAGCTATGTGATTCAATTAACATACTAAAATGTAATACACAATATGTAAATATTAGCTTCACACAAATATATAGTACTATCATCAAACAAATACTTCTGAGTGTTGAAACTATTTCGATGGTGGAAATGTACTGGCAGCCATTTTAAGTCCTCAAAACATCCATTGGAACAGTGCACAACAATCGTTTTTCAATAAACATCTTAGTATCAAACTTAACCACTTTCCACCTTAATATTGAGTTACATAAACAAGTTAAACAGTTTACTTACAGACTTATATTTTCCAATGCTTGTAAGAGCTAACACAACTTGTCTACTTCTCAATTGTCTCAACCCGGAAGTGCCCAAACTAATGACGCGTAGTATTTTCATATCGCCACAAGGTGTCAGGAAGAGTCTACAATCAAATGGGCACAACATTGCAGTTCCCACAGGGCATTTCCTGTACGTGGGAAGGGATTTGTTCCCAGAGATTCGAATAAAAAAACAACTCTTTTTCTTTACTATAGTGGCCTCGATAACGGGTACCGGTTCTCAAAAAGGGATTCGAGTCCATGGAATCGGTTCTTTTCTTATCGAACAACCGGGAGAACCGATTTCGAACATCATCCCTAGTTATAAATAGCATAGATTAAATAGGAAGAGAATATAAATACAATAGAAAAATAATACATATTTTGAAATGCAAATAGAAGAATGTACGTTAAAAAAAAATATGGCAAACCAATCCAAATAAAATTGTTGTTTAGCATTAATTATCATATTAATTATCTGCTGGACTGATAGTTTTATTGATATTTATTGTATTATCTTAAAAATACCGTATGTGTGAATATTGTCAGGAGCAGGCTTGACGGTGTAATTGGACCACATAGGAGAGAAGAGTCCATACAAAAAGATATATTAACAAAGGAAGCACACCAGGTGTAAAAAAACAAACAAACATAACTCCACGTCTAAAAGACTAACAAAAAGCGACAGCAACAAAAGGTTGCTGCAAAAAAAAAGTTGAAGACAAACAAGGTGTGAAAAATGGGGCGACGCCACTGAACTCAAACTGGCAAAAGGTCAAAAGTAAAACGTTACTCGATAAGATAGGCAAAGGGTCAATAAGTCAATAGTGACTCAGGAACCAGGGCAGGCCTAGCACTCAGACACTGGAACAGGCGCGGCAGAGGAAGGATCCAGTGACCAGAGTCGAAACAACAGGGCTTATGAAGACCTGATTGCAGAGTGCAATTAGGTGTGGAAAGGTGGCTCCGCCACAGGAACACCAAATATGGGCTCTGCAGCGGAGGAAATGCTCGGAGCAGCTTTGACATGGCATGCTGAATACAGAAGCATGACAAATATATAATAAAACATATAAATAGACCATTAGACTAATCTTAAACGTGTTTACAGTTCTATTAAATATTGTTGCCTCCTAAATAATCTGATGGAATTTGTTTCTTTAATTCAAAACCCAAGTAACATCAGCACAGCTAATGAACTTGTTTGACATTTGATATCATGTCGTGAAAAACCACAGTTTCAAATAAAACAGCATATTTTAAGAAAATGAATACAAGTTGAGGGAAATAAGTCAATGTCTTCTCCTTTGGAAGAGAGGACAGAAGGGAGGAAGGAAGAAAGGTAGGACAGAGAATGTTTTTACACTTACCGGACGGACTATAAGGCACACTTAAAGGCCTACTGAATTGAAATTTTCTTATTTAAACGGGGATAGCAGGTCCATTCTATGTGTCATACTTGATCATTTCGCGATATTGCCATATTTTTGCTGAAAGGATTTAGTAGAGAACATCGACGATAAAGTTGGCAACTTTTGGTCGCTGATAAAAAAAGCTTTGCCTGTACCGGAAGTAGCGTGACGTCACAGGTTGTGGAGCTCCTCACATCTGCACATTGTTTACAATCATGGCCACCAGCAGCGAGAGCGATTCGGACCGAGAAAGCGACGATTTCCCCATTAATTTGAGCGAGGATGAAAGATTTGTGGCAGAGGAAAGTGAGAGTGAAGGACTAGAGGGCAGTGGAAGCGATTCAGATAGGGAAGATGCTGTGAGAGGCGGGTGGGACCTGATATTCAGCTGGGAATGACTAAAACAGTAAATAAACACAAGACATATATATACTCTATTAGCCACAACACAACCAGGCTTATATTTAATATGCCACAAATTAATCCCACATAACAAACACCTCCCCCCTCCCGTTCATATAACCCACCAATACAACTCAAACACCCGCACAACACACTCAATCCCACAGCCCAAAGTACCGTTCACCTCCGCAAAGTTCATACAGCACATATATTTCCCCAAAGTTACGTACGAGACATCTTCATAGCGGCACGCACGTACGGGCAAGCAATCAAATGTTTGGAAGCCAAAGCTGCATACTCACGGTAGCGCGTCTGCTATCCAACTCAAAGTCCTCCTGGTTCTGTTGCTGCAGCCAGCCGCTAATACACCGATCCCACCTACATCTTTCTTCTTTGCTGTCTTCATTGTTCATTAAACAAATTGCAAAAGATTCACCAACACAGATGTCCAGAATACTGTGGAATTTTGCGATGAAAACAGACGACTTAATAGCTGGCCACAATGGTGTCCCAATATGTCCGCACAATCCGTGGCGTCACGCGTAAACGTCATCATACCGAAACGTTTTCAGCAGAATATTTCGCGGGAAATTTAAAATTGCACTTTACTAATCTAACCCGGCCGTATTGGCATGTGTTGCAATGTTAAGATTTCATCATTGATATATAAACTATCAGACTGCGTGGTCGTTAGTAGTGGGTTTCAGTAGGCCTTTAAAGTCCTTTCATTTTCTCAAAAATCGACAGTGCGCCTTATAAACCTGAGCGCCTAATGTACGGAATAATTCTGGTTGTGCTTACCGACCTCAAAGCTATTTTATTTGGTACATGGTGTAATGATAAGTGTGACCAGTAGATGACAGTCACACAGAAGAGATATGTGTAGACTGCAAGATGAGGCTAGTAAACAAAACCAAAACTTAAAATGTTCCATTAAGAATATAGAACATCTGTCAAAATGTTTTAGTACTACTTTGGTAAGCTATGAAGACGCACCGCTTGATGGGTTGTTGGAGCATTATGGCTACCGTAGTCAGACGTACTGTGCTTCAAATTCCATCCATCTCTCCATTTTCTACAGCCTTTTCCTTTTGGGGTAGCGGGGGGTGCTGGAGCCTATCTCAGCTGCACACAGGCGGTAGGCGGGGTACACCCTGGACAAGTCGCCACCTCATCGCAGGGCATAAAGGTATTATTATGGTGTGTATAAGGACCGCAAAATGGCACCCATTAGCAGACATATTATCTGGCGTTTTGTCTTGCAATATTATGCAAAAACAACTTTTCTTACCTTTTGGTGCCTGCTGATTTGTATTTGGGATCTGCATAAGTCCTGAAAATGTGCGCGCTTCCGCCATTGTAGTCCGTGTCAACACCATAGTTGATAAGCTTCTTCTTTTTCTCTATCTTCTTGTTATGGGACATTCATCCTTCGCTGCTGCCATTTCTAATATAAAGTAGTGTAAAAAAGTAGAGTAAATTTCTTACTTATATCTGTCAGTAAATTCGCTATGGAAGCGCTAAAAACTACCGATGCTGTGAGTTTACATTATTCACCCACAGAACTTTAGTTATTAGATAGTTCCGGTCGTACGGTTTTTCACGGGACACATTTCCGTCATTGTTGTTGCACTAGTGAGCCACGGATGAGGAGATTCAGCTCCATTATTGATTTAAGTAAAGTCTGAATGTCATTAAAACAGTTAGCTCCATCTTTTGACACTTTTTCCAACCCCCGTCCTTGCACGCTACACCGCTACAACAAAGATGACGGGGAGAAGACGCTGTCGGAGGGGAGCCACATAAATAAGACCGCCCACAAAATGGCGCATCCTGAAGGAACGGTCAGAAAGCAACTGTCTGTAAAACATAATCTATGCAACATTTTGACCAAAGAACCACCATTACATGTTATGTAGACCCATGTTTTTCAACCTTTTTTGAGCCGAGGCACATTTTTTGCGTTGAAAAAAATGCGAAGGCACACCACCAGCAGAAATCATTAAAAAAAACGAAACTCAGTTGACAGTAAAAAGTCGTCACAATTGTTGGATATGAATTTAAACCATAACCAAGCATGCATCCCTATAGCTCTTGTCTCAAAGTAGGTGTACTGTCACCACCTGTCACATCACACCCTGACTTATTTTTAGTTTTTTGCTGTTTTCCTGTGTGTAGTGTTTTACTTCTTGTCTTACGCTCCTATTTTGGTGGCTTTTTCTCTTTTTTTGGTATTTTCCTGTAGCAGTTTCATGTCTTCCTTTGAGCGATATTTCCCATATCTACTTTGTTTTAGCAATCAAGGATATTTCAGTTGTTTATATCCTTCTTTGTGAGGACATTGTTGATTGTCGTGTCATGTTTGGATGTACATTGTGTACGGCGTCTGCTCCACAGTAAGTCTTTGCTGTCGTCCAGCATTCTATTTTTGTTTACTTTGTAGCCAGTTCAGTTTTAGTTTTGTTCTGCATAGCCTTCCCTAAGCTTCAATGCCTTTTCTTAGGGGCACTCACTTTTTCTTTATTTTTGGTTTAAGCATTAGACACCTTTATACCTGCACACGGCCTCCCGCTGTTCCCGACATTTACAAAGCAATTAGCTAGCGGCTGCCATCTACTGATATGGAAGAGTATTACACGGTTACTCTGCCGAGCTCTAAACAGCACCGAAACTCAACAACAACACATCATTTGCAGACTATAATTACTGGTTTGCAAAAAATATTTTTAACCCAAATAGGTGAAATTAGATAATCTCCCACGGCACACCAGACTGTATCTCACGGCACACTAGTGACCACTGATGTAGACCACAAGGAAGTCTTTTACATATAGAAAAAAATCATAATATGACCCTTTTAATGGGCCTTATAATCCGGTGCGCATTTTGTATGAAAACAGACCTAAATAGCAGTGGGCCTTATAATCCGGTGCGCACTATGGTCCAAAAAATAGGATACAAAAATAGGTATGACATCATGTTTGATTGGTCATGTGACTGCCAGGCTCCGTTTGATTGCTGAAATGGAGTCAAAGGTCATTAGTGCTTACGTTGGATTGGTGAAACAAAGTCATGTGACAGAAGTCTCTCTAACGAGCCAAATGAATACACCTTTGCAAGCAGTAATCATCCATCCATCCATCCATTTTCTACCGCTTATTCCCTTCGGGGTCGCGGGGGGCGCTGGTAATCAATAGATTATAAATAAATATGATGGTATATAGAAATTTACTAATCAGAACAAACCGCAATGTAACGAAGTAGAAGTAGTTTCTTCTTCACACAAACACACAAGTAAAAAGTATGTTGCATTAAAACAATTTATCGAAAAATCTACTTAAGTAAATGTAACAGAATAAATGACTACCCACCAGTGTAAATTATTTTCATGATACTTTAGTAATTTAACTTTCAAGTACCTTAATTCACAAGTAATTTGAGATGTGAGCTGTCTCTCACGTTTTTCGTTATGCTTTAAATTGGGAAAATAATTTGAGTTGCGAGCATTTCAACCTATGGACGAAATAATATTTGTCACAGGGTTGTGTCGTTTGGTCAGTAAAGTTAATATATTGTTACTCGTTTTTGTTCCCGCATTGTTTCCACAAGAAACAAACACAAGTTTTGATGAGATAGTTGATGTGCACGTTTGAGCACCACTCAGAGATCTACACAATCCTGCCTTCATAAGCCAGCGCGTCATGAGATCCAATGCCAGAACGTAGCTTATCGTACATGTAGAGTAAGCCAATACGTCTCCAGCCTTCTCGCATGTGCATATCCTCTCTCTGTGTTCCCTCCCCGTCGTGTTCATTGTGTCCCGTGTTGTGTCGTTCTCCAGCTTCCCGTCGCCCTTTCTCGTCGCCGAGCTGTGTGTCTCGTCTTCTTGGATCCCTTCTGGACTTCCTCTTGCCTCTCTGGACTTTGACCTCACGCCTGCCCGCAGACCATGACGCCTCGCTCCAGCCCTTGACCCTCCGCCTGTCTTTTGACTTCCGAGCCTGCCTTGCCCTCTTTGGACTTCCGCCTCGATCCCAACACGCACCTTCAACACCCGCTGGTAATCACTCGCATATAATTACCACACATAGTCACACTTCATATATTTGGATTACGCACACGCACGTCACATACATCTCAAGCTGCTAATAAATACGCTGACAGCTAACAACGTCACTGTCTCACTGCCGTCTCCTTCTCCCGCTGTACCGTCACACAGCCAAGCCTGTGGAGCAAAAAAAAGTGATAGAGATAGATCTTTGTCACCTTTGGTGCTCCTAAACCTCCTCAGTAGAAGCATTTAAGTCCCATCTTAAAACTCATTTGGATACGCTAGCCTTTAAATAGACCCCCCTTTTAGACCAGTTGATCTGCCGTCTCTTTTTTGCTCTGCCCCCCTCTCCTGCATAGAGAGGTTATTAGGTGACCACAGATGACGTGCTAGCTGTTCAAAGTCGGGACCCGGGGTGGACCACTCATCTGTGCATCAGTTGGGGACGTCTCTGCGCTGCGGACTTGTCTCCACTCAAGATGATCTCCTGCTGGCCCCACTATGGACTGGACTCTCACACTATTAACTAGATCCACTCGACATCCATTGTACCGGTCGCCCAGGGGTCTCCACATCTGCGGTCCCCTCCAAAGTTTCTCATTGTATCCCATTGGGTTGAGTTTTTTCTTGCCCTGATGTGGGATCTGAGCCGAGGATGTCGATGTGGCTTGTCCAGCCCTCTGAGACACTTGTGATTAAAGGCTATATAGATCAACTTTGATGGATTGATTGATTGATAAACAGGCTGTAAATACAAATATCGGCATTACAACTTCATTAAAAAGTACAGTTGACACTTTGTACCTGGGCGTAACCTTGGACAATAAACTCACCTTTGATCAGCACACCACGGACATTCAAAAAAGAAGTCAACAAAGACTGTCAGCCATCCGTAAACTTAAAGGACTATACGTTGCACCTCACCTCCTGTTATTACTGTACCAAAGCATCGTTCAACCCATCCTTATGTACTGTTCCACATGTGTTTCCACTATGCTTTCTGTAACCAACCGGACCAAACTCACACGCATTACAAACATAGCAGCTAAAATTATCAGCCTACCCACACCCAACATCTCCGATCCAAACCACAGGTCCATCATTCGACTGGCAAACACAATAGTCCAGGATATGACTCACCCACTACACCAATACATCATCCCACTACCATCAGGGCTCAGATACAGAACTATCAAATTCCGGAGTGCCCGCCTCGTGAAAAGCCTTATCCCTGCAGCTATAGCCGCCCTTAACAGCAGGCCGGGCCGACCTGTCTGACAAGCCTGTAAATGTGTTGGTCATGTATGATGTCTTTTTGTTATTTTTGTTCGTGATGTGTAATGTCTATTGTTGAAATGTACGGCAGTGAAAATGAATTTCCCCAACGGGGACCAATAAATCAAAATCAAAATCAAATTTGCACAGCTTCAAGTATCATGCTTCAAATAAGAGTTTTGTAAATTAGGACTATGCTCTCGAAGACAAAAAAAATATTCCCCCAGGCGTTTTCTGTCTTCAAATGCCCTCCATTAACACTGAGAGCGAAAGAATGACGACTGTACAGATGATGACAATAGTCACAGCAATTGTCATCTGAGCAGCATCACGTCATTGTCATGGCGACTGGAACCCCCGAGTGCAACGATTAGCTTGACTTCTGATGTACTGCAATAATGTATTCCATGCTGTTGCTGTCTGAATTTAATATTGAATAAAAGTCATATTGCACAATTGTACAGATAGGTGTGAACCATCCCCCGATGAAATGAAGCCAATTTGCAACCAGCATTCCTCTTTGTTTCATTATTTCCTGTTGTTTGTGGCGAACAGCAAAGCCTTCGTCTCAGTGTAATTTATCTTAGTGCCACTTTTTGCAAGTCAAATTCCTGCCCTTGAATTAGATTAAAGAAGCATCTACATGCAGCGTACATTTGCATCCTCATATCATCTTTCAATGTCAACACTTTGGTCCTCTTATTCATGTACAAATGAAACATCAGTGATACACGCTTCTACGTCAACACTGAAGCAGTTGTACTGCAGATAATCAGCATGTTGTGTAGTGCAGCTGTTGAAGGTACAAACTGTCGGCCGTCAAAAGTATGTCAAGTTAAAGTTAAAAAGTTAAAGTTACAAAGTTAAAGTTAAAGTACCATTGATTGTCACACACACACTAGGTGTGGTGAAATTATTCTCTGCATTTGATCCATCCCCTTGTTCCACCCCCTGGGAATTAAGGGGAGTAGTGAGCAGCAGCGGTGGCCGCGCCCGGGAATCATTTTTGGGGATTTAACCCCCAATTCCAACCCTTGATGCTGAGTGCCAAGCAAGGAAGTAATGTGTCCCATTTTTATAGTCTTTGGTATGACTCGGCCGGGGTTTGAACTCACGACCTACCGATCTCAGGGCGGACACTCTAACCACAAGGCCACTTGGAGACACACACAGCTCATTAGCATTAAAGCTACAGACACACAGTAATGATTAGTAAAAGTACTTTGAAACAAGATTCCACGTCGAGGATGAAGTATGAGGACAACATCGCTCTCACTCATTCACTCTTTTAATGGACGCCCGGAACAGAAAAATTAAATTGGAGTTATTGGCGTACGCTCTGTTTAAGATGCACCAACATTTTAATTTGAGATTCTGCACTGGGTAAACCTAACAATATCTGAAGCGGCTCATTTAGAAACACAAGTTCGACACCCGCAGCTTAATTAGGTGCGCCGGTGTCATCAGCAATTCTGAGTGTTTTAGCTGCATGTATTTTCTGCTTGATTAAAAGACGCACTTTATGTGTAATTTTGTTGCCTACTAATCTAATCATTGCGAGCTCTCCCACTCTGCTGGGAAGTGACTTGTGATGTGTCGCATATATTAAAATCCTCGCTGTTACCGCGTGACACCAGTGACAAGCGGGGGCTGCTAATTGTGTGTGTCATTAACGAGCTAAAGTCTAACTGCATCCTTCTTTCAATGTGATCTCACACAATTGTTTGCTCCCTTTTCTTCTTTTCAGTCTTGACGGATGAACATTTAACGAGACAAATGATTTGATAATCTTTGATATGAATATAATTTTTGCACTCGACACACAAATTGTCTCGCTATCAAACATTGTTTTACGTCAAAAACACAATCACACATATTGCAAGATGATAAATACCAAATTTTTTGGCATGCTATGTTGATCATTAGCAAGATGGACACATTTTCAGATATGTAGGCGGGGTCAAACAACAAAGGCTTAGCTGTTGTGAATACAAAATATATTTTAAATATTCTCACTCATTTGTTCCTAAAATTCAGCTTCCCAAAACTGCATTAAAAATATTATTATTGTAGAAAAAGGTGTTTAAAAAAAAAATTAAATAAGGGACAAGCGGTATACAATGGATGGATGGATAATAACAATGATAATAATAATATTAATAATAATTATATATATATATATATATATATATATATATATATATATATATATATATATATATATATATATATATATACATATATACACACACACACATACAGTCGTGGTCAAAAGTTTACATACACTTGTAAAGAACTAAATGTCATGGCTGTCTTGAGTTTCCAATTATTTCTACAACTCTTATTTTTTTGTGATAGAGTGATTGGAGCACATATTTGTTGGTCACAAAAAACATTCATGAAGTTTAGTTCTTTTATGAATTTATTATTGGTCTACTGAAAATGTGACCAAATCTGCTGGGTCAAAAGTATACATACAGCAATGTTAATATTTGGTTACATGTCCCTTGGCAAGTTTCACTTAATAAGGCCCTTTTGTACCCATCCACAAGCTTCTGGCAAGCTTCTGGTTGAATTTTTGACCACACCTCTTGACAAAATTGGTGCAGTTCAGCTAAATTTGTTGGTTTTCTGACATGGACTTGTTTCTTCACCATTGTCCACACGTTTAAGTCAGGACTTTGGGAAGGCCATTCCAAAACCTTAATTTTAGCCTGATTTAGCCATTCCTTTACCACTTTTGATATGTGTTTGGGGTCATTGTCCTGTTGGAACAACCAACTGCACCCAATACCCAACCAATGCTGATGATTTTAGGTTGTCCTGAATAATTTAAAGGTAATCCTCATTTTTCATTGTCCCACTTACTCTCTTTAAAGCACCAGTTCAATTGGCAGCAAAACAGGCCCAGAGCATAATACTACCATCACCATGATTGACGGTAGGGATTGTGTTCCTGGGATTAAGCACCTCACCTTTTCTCCCCTAAACATATTGCTGGGTATTGTGGCCAAACAGCTCAATTTTTGTTTCATCTGACCACAGAACTTTCCTCCAGAAAGTCTTATCTTTGTCCATGTGATGTCAGATGCAGCTGCAATTCAAGATAAAGGGAAGGTGGGAAGGTGGAACCCCATGGTAGTTTACCATGAGGTCAGGATCGAGATTAGGTCTTTTGAGCAGAGGATAAATAACCACTTTTTTGAATGCAAGGGGAACAGTGCCAGAGGAAAGTGATACGTTTATAATATTTAGCAATGATGGTCCTAATATTACAAACAGCTCCTTGATAAGTTTCCCAGGAAGTGAGTTAAGTAAATATGTTCTTTGTTTTGTCCCATTTACACGTCTAATGTTATTTCATCAAAACGAGAGAGACTATTTTGGAGGGCAATATCCGTCGTATGTACATTTGTATCTGTGTTAATAGAAACCAGTTGTAACTGGGATGCGTTGTCTTTAATCTCCTTTCTAATGAGTTCAATATTCGTATTAAAGAAATTCATAAAGTCATCTGCCGAGTGGGTGGAGCTACTGGGAGGAGTCCCTTGTTGGGTTAGCAATGCTACTGTACTGAACAAATATTTAAGATAGTTTTTTTATTGAGTCGGATGAGATTGGAGTAATATTTAGCTTTAGCTAAGGTAAGCATGCATTTATAAGTTATTAGACTATCACTCCATGCTTGATGGAAAACCTCAAGTTTAGTCGCATGCCATTTGCATTCCAGCTTTCTACATGATAGTTTAAGAGCTCCAGTTTCTTCTGTAAACCATGGGGTATGCCTTTTAGGGGCTTTTTTAGCTTTAGCGGTGCTATACTATCAATGTTGTCACGCAGAGCATCGTTAAAGTTGTTAGTGAGGTTATCGATAGAGCCCACATAATTTGGGAATGGCGCCATTACCGAAGGCAGTAGGCCAGGAAGAGTCATCGTTGTGGTAGCATTAATGTTGCGGCTGCTAAAGCATTGGTTATTAGTAGCTTGTTGACAATTACCGTATTTCCTTGAATTGGCGCAGGGAATATAGTATTCGCACGTCTAGAATTACAGCCGGGTCAAACTTGTTTCTCAAAATAATTAACGCATGCTTGGCCTTATCGCCGGTTCATCATTAACGCCGGATCAAATTCGTTTCGCAAAATATTAATTTTATTAACGCATGTCTAGAATTTTCGCCGGGTCAAACTCGTTTCGCAAAATAATTAGCATATGCTTAGAACTTCCGCCGGGTCAAACTCGTGACGTCACAAGTGACGCTTTACCTGTCCTCCTTTTCAAAATGGAGGAGGCTGATTTCAATAGTTTGAAATCGCACAAAGGCAAAAAGATTAAGAGCTATTCAGTAGGATTTAAGGTCCAAGCTATTGAATGCTAAAAAGAACAGTAAGCAGCTATGTTTTATTAATATACCGTAGCTGCGTGTGTCAAATATTATGAATCATTAAATGACTCCCGCCTTTTGGTGGTAGAGGGCGCTAGTGATCCTTCTTGCGACTGCTGGTACTCGGCAGCAGAAGAAGTGGCAGCAAGAGATCGTTTTTTTCCCCCTCGCCTTGACTTTTAACAAGGAGGATTACATATCTAAAATAAAACAGTTTTCTAAACTGGACTTTCAATCGAAGCAGGAGGTAATAATTAAAGGAATATCTCCATCGAGACAGAGAGACTTTTAAAACTGAAGAAAAATAATACTTCTACAAACAAGTTTGTAATGATAGTGTTTGACCACATGGTGGTAGTAAGACTCTACAAATGACTAGGAACCAATATATACCGTACTATGTGTCAGGTAGGACTCTTCAGAGAGGAACACACCTTGTACGCACGAGTGTTGAAGTAGCGTTGGTAATATGTGATCGTGATTAAAAGACAGTTCTACAAGTCATCCAACGATGTCTTATTTAAAAACAATAACATGGTACCAGGAGTAAAGAAGGACAGATACTATGTCGCAATCGTCGCAGTTTGCTGAGGTTCCAGAGACTGTTTCAAACCAAGCAACAGCTGAGTCCGATGTTTCATCTACACCTACTGACTTTGAAACAATGCCAATGCAGCACAGGAATGAAGATGTGACTGACGATCCTGAACCTGTGTACAGAAGAAACCAATAATAACATAACAAAGTCATCGATACTTTTGGTCAGAAGGAGCTGCGCATGGACTTAATTTATAAGTAAAGGTAAGACCATAATAACGTTTTTTTTAAATTAAATGTGCTTTTCATGATGGTATGCTTACATCACACTCAAAGCGCACGCCTAAATTTACCGCATTCCTTTTCGTAAACGCCGGAGTGAGAAGAGGTTTTAAAATAAATACCGCATGCACGGCCATCCCGCCGGTTTCCGGTAAACGCCGGAGTGACAGGAGGTTTTAAATTAATTAGCGCCCCTGCGGCTATTCAAGGAAATACGGTAGTCAGAACTTTGAATTTTATAAGGTAATGATCGGACATTACTTTAGTATATGTATCATAACTTTGGTGGTGGTGACACCCCGGACAAGGACGAGATCTATCATATTACCGTTGCGATGCGTGGGTTCATTTATTATTTGTGTAAGACCACAGCTATCAATTATAGTCTGAAGCGCCATGCACTGAGGGTCTGATAGGGTATTCATATGGATATCAAAATCCTGCATTATAATTATATTATCTGCGTGTGTCACTAGATCAGTGAAAAACTCTGGAAATTCACTGATAAAGTTTGAATAGGACCCGAGGGGGCGGTAGATAACAGTCAGTTAGAGAGGTAGCGGTGTGACCGACATCATAGTAAGCACCTCAAATGATTTATATTTATTACTTACGTTAGGGGTAAGGTGAAGGTTTTCATTGTATATTAGTCCGACTCCTCCACCCCTTTTAATGGGACGTGCAATATGTGCACTCGTATAGTTAGGAGGAGATGCCTGGTTAAGCGGGAAAAATTCATCTGGTTTGAGCAAGGTTTTGCTGAAACCAATGACGTTAAGATTGTTGTCTCTAATGACCTCATTGACTAATAACGTTTTGGGAGACAATGATCTGATGTTTAAAAAGCCCATATTATAGGTAATGGGCTGTTTTGAGGATTTTTTGTTAATGGTATCCATAGCAGTGATATTATTACTGTTACGTTTAGTTTGTGTAGCGCGCCTTAAATCATTTTGATCATATCTAGGAATTGATATGATGGGGATCTTCAAATTGTGTGCGTGGTGCTGCGATAGATTGAACGTGTCATAATTTGCCACCTCAGTAGAATGCATGTTCAGCTCTGGCACAGTCACTACAGAAAAAACATTATGTGAGTTGTGTATTATTCTACGAGAAATGCTCTGTGTGCAGGAAATTTACAGCCTGGCGCTGGTTAGTTCTAGCTTAACTGTCTCCTCACCCGGACTAACAGACATTGTAATAGCCTGTGTCCGGGCTTGCTCTCGTGTAGTTCGTCAAGTGTGACTCAACCAGTAATCTATGTTTCTAGGTAGAGTGATAGCGCCTTCCCGGTTAGGGTGAAGGCTGTCCCTCATCAGCATGCCCGATTTGCCCCAAAAAGAGGGCCAAATATCAATAAACGTTAGTCCCGGTTCTCTACAAAAACTAGCCAGCCACTTGTTAAGCGAGACTAATCTGCTATACCTCTCATCATTGCCTCTTGCAAGCAGGGGGCCAGAGACAAGTACTCGATGCCTGGACATCTTTCTAGCGAGATTACAAGTCCTAGCTATGTTCCTCTTTGTAATCACTGACTGTCTCATCCTAGTGTCATTGGAGCCAACGTATACAACTATGTTCGCGTAGCTAGTGGTGCGATTAGCCTGCCGTTTGTGTTTACTAGGCCCTTTTGCGAGTTAGCTCCCTAAGATTAGCTTCAATGTCAGGTGCTCTGGCCCCGGGAATACACTTAATTATGGCTGGTTTACTAAGCTGTATGTTTTGGGTGATGGAGTTCCATATGACTAAGGTGTGGTGCCCGGTAGACCGGCGTGTAGGACTAGCTAAAGGGCTAAATCTATTACGCGTCTCAACCGGTTCACTGTTGCTTGTAGGCCGCTTAGGTTTGCTACAAACTTGGCTAATCAGCTTGCTACAGCAAACGCTAGCGCATGTGTCTGCAGCATCTAAAGTCTGAGCTGTTTGTCTGTTTGTAAAAATGTGGAGCTCAACGGTATCGTTTATTTTTATTATATTTTTTACTTGTACTATATTATCAAGTGTAGTGTTGTTATACTTTAGTTAGTTAGTTTTTCACTACTACTTCAGACTGACATGTTACATACACTGCTAAAAATCCAAAAAACTAGTGAACTTAACTTGATAAGACATCCGAAATTAGGATCTGTATATCTATAAATTAGCAGGACATTAAAGGTAGACATCACTATTTTATTCTGAAAACAAGCATTATACAACTTGCAATTCTTATATTAAGCATCCTGGAGATGTTGCAGAATTTTTAAACAAATCAAAATATCTAATATGAATAGTTATTGTCTCAATTTTAACATTTTGAAACTCGAACAGACAAAATAAAATTAAGATTAGTCAATGACTAAAAATAAGTAAATAAGTAAAAAACTCTTAAAACCAGGGACATATCTAAAAATAAAATATTAAATCCTGGCATGTGGCAAATAATTTGCAGTGTATCAAATACACATTTTTAACTCTTTTAATGCCAATACTTTTTACATACAGTAGTTTAAAGTACACATCCACATTGTTTTTAATATGAAAAAAAAAACTAAGCTAAACAGAGCATACACACTTGTTTTACATAGACAACATTGTAAACATGAACAGTTCAGTTCAGTTCAGTTTCAGTTTATTTTGAACATGCATACAATACACTGTAGTGCATCACACAATTCCAGTTGTTTCATTACAGCACGTCCGGAAAGAAGTAGGAAGAAGCCCCTTTTCATACCATAGCAATTTTATCCAATTTCCTTGTTCTCTGTAACAGAACAGTGAACACATAAATAATAAATAAATAATATACCATAGCAAGCATACAAATATTAAATACATAAATAATCTTTGTCTCAATAAAAAAGGAAAAAAAAAAAGGTTCAAGATGTTCATCATAATTCTTGTTCTGTGTACTTTGTGAACATGTGAGTTTGAACAGTCTCTTAAACTGAATCATAATGGTGCTTTGTTTGATTTATTTGGTTAATCCATTCCATAATTTAATTCCACATTCTGATATACTAAAGGTTTTAAGTGTTGTACGAGCATACACATGTTTTAAATTATAATTTTCACCAAGATTTTATTTCTCCCCGCAACCCCGAAGGGAATAAGCGGTAGAAAATGGATGGATGGATGGATTTTATTTCTCCTCTTTTGTTGAGAAGAATTGTTGTACATTCTTGGGTAGCAGGTTATAGTTTGCTTTGTACACCATTTTAGCTGTTTGCAAATGCACCAAATCGTTGAATATCAATAATTGTGATTTAATAAATAAAGGGTTTGTATGTTCTCTAGATCCAACATTATGTATTATTCTAATTGATCTTTTTGTAACATCGTTAGTGAATGAAGCGCACATTTTGTTACGTGCGGGGGGTCGCAGCTTGCTGCGAGGTTTGTTTCCCCGGGATGCAAACGGACCACTCCGGACAGGATGTGCAGGTAGGAACATGATTTATTCTTCGAAACTCAAGGAAGTACCAAAAACCGAAAACAAGCCGAAGCAACAACGTGCTGCTCGCACTGGAAACTAAGGCTACAACTTAGCATCGACTAGAAGACAAGGAATACTCACGTAGCAGGTTGCGTGTAGCAAACAAAGAAGCCAGGCCGACTGACCGGCAAAGTCAGGCTTAAATAATGCCTCTGATTAGTGCTCGGGGAACAGGTGAGCGTCCTGAAGACCAATCAGAGGCAGGGGAAAATATTAAGTAGCCAAGGTAACTAAACAAACTCAAGGGTGCACAACAACAGGAACTAAGGGAGTCCAAAACTAACAGAAATAACAAAAACGGATCATGACACATTTGTAGTTGTTTCCCCATATTTCTACACAATAACTCAGATATGGTAACACTAGCGAGCAGTCGAGAATATGAAGTGATTTTTGGTCAGTGACACACACTTATGTCAGTACTGTGACAAGGCACTCCAGCAGGAAACTGAAACAGGTTTTTAAATGTTGCTGCATGCTTTGAATGAGAAAAATTAGTGTCCTATTTTGTTAGCTCTTGCTAGCATACATGTAGCATACATAAAATAACAAATCGGATTGGACTACGAAATGTATCCCTCTGGGTAATGGTGTGTTTTTCTTTTATATTAAATGAAAAAGTTGTAGGATGAAAACCCATCAAAATGTCCCCCTTTTTTGACGCTTTGCTGTCTCGTACACATTTTGCAAAGTGGTGTTTGGAAACAGGATGAAATTAAAAAGCTGCACTGAGACGGCTTGACACTTTAGGAATATACATTCAGAAAATACTCAATCCGTCCTTATTTATTCTGTTTGCTTTTCATCAATATTTATGGGGAATGTTTATCCTGACTGTTTTGTACCATGCTAAATCTTCTTTAGTCTTTGGCGCTCCGTCACAGTCTACCTGTTCCTTTGTAGCACCGCTGCCGGATTTGTTTCTCAGCTCTTCTCTGCGCTATACAGTATGCTAATAATGCGTCACATTTTTCTCCTGCACACTGGAAACCTTCCCGGGCTCATTAGCTGCTCTACATAAATCCTGTTTTGCTATTAATGTGATTCTCATTTGCTTTATCTCACATCAAAGCTGCGCTGTTGGCCTGATGATAAAGGTTTCCCTCAACAAACTTCTTCTATTGACTTTCCCACAGATAGTCGCTCTAAAGGACAAAAGAAGACAGAGAATTGTCTGCTTATCAAAGCACATTTCAGCCATGAATATGAATGACAGCTGGAGGACAAACGGTGACAAATAAAGACGGACGCGCGGGACCACTGTGTGCCCCTTGTTGTCGTTTTGCTTTTCTTAATCACGCAAAAAAAGGAGGTTGTAGTGTTAATTGCTGGATCACGGCACACTTTCACAAAGAAACACATTTTCTACTCTTGATTGAAACACCTTTCACAATATCAAATATGATTAGCAAAAAAAAAAAAAAACTATTCAACGACAGAGAGAGTGAACTGCTTCTTAATTTAATAACTTCTCATGTTCACAAGAAGCAGAAACAAGTGTGTGTGCGTTTGTGTGTGCGTGTGCATGTGCATGTCTCCCCGTGTATTTTTGTTTCATCTGACATCACATGGACAAAGATAAGACCTTCTGGAGGAAAGTTCTGTGGTCAGATGAAACAAAAATTGAGCTGTTTGGCCACAATACCCAGCAATACGTTTGGAGGAGAAAAGGTGAGGCCTTCAATCCCAGGAACACCACACCTACCGTCAAGCATGGTGGTGGTAGTATTATGCTCTGGGCCTGTTTTGCTCCCGATGGAACTGGTGCTTTACAGAGAGTAAATCGGACAATGAAAAATGAGGGTTACCTTTAAATTCTTCAGGACAACCTAAAATCATCAGCCTTGGTTGGGTCTTGAGCGCAGTTGGGTGTTCCAACAGAACAATGACCCCAAACACACATCAAAAGTGGTAAAGGAATGGCTAAATCAGGCTAGAATTAAGGTTTTAGTATGGCCTTCCCAAAGTACTGACTTAAACGTGTGGACAATACTGAAGAAACAAGTCCATGTCAGAAAACCAACAAATTTAGCTGAACTGCACCAATTTTGTCAAGAGGAGTGGTCAAACATTCAACCAGAAGCTTGCCAGAAGCTTGTGGATGGCTACCAAAAGCGCCTTATTGCAGTGAAACTTGCCAAGGGACATGTAACCAAATATTAACATTGCTGTATGTATACTTTTGACCCAGCAGATTTGGTCACATTTTCAGTAAACCCATAATACATTCATAAAAAAAAAAAAACTTCATGAATGTTTTTTGTGACCAACAAGTATGTGCTCCAATCACTCTATCACAAAAAAATAAGAGTTGTAGAAATAATTGGAAATTCAAAACAGCCATGACATTATGTTCTTTACAAGTGTATGTAAACGTTTGACCACAACTATATATATATATATATATATATATATATATATATATATATATATATATATATATATATATATATATATATATATATATATATATATATATATATATACATATATACATATATACAGTACAGTATATATATCCATCCATCCATTTTCTACCGCTTATTCCCTTCAGGGTCGCGGGGGGCGCTGGAGCCTATCTCAGCTACAATCGGGCGGAAGACGGGGTACACCCTGGACAAGTCGCCACCTCATCGCAGGGCCAACACAGATAGACGGACAACATTCACCCTCACATTCACACACTAGGGCCAATTTTTAGTGTTGCCAATCAACCTATCCCCAGGTGCATGTCTTTGGAGGTGGGAGGAAGCTGGAGTACCCGGAGGGAACCCACGCAGTCACGGGGAGGACATGCAAACTCCACACAGAAAGATCCCGAGGCCGGGATTGAACTCACGACTACTCAGGACCTTCGTATTGTGAAGCAGACGCACTAACCCCTTTTCCACCGTGCTGCCCTATGTATATATAGACTGTCAAGTTTCAGATGAAAGTTCTCTTTTTCTGGCCATTTTGAGCGTTTAATTGACCCCACAAATGTGATGCTCCAGAAACTCAATCTGCTTAAAGGAAGGTCAGTTTTGTAGCTTCTGTAACGAGCTAAACTGTTTTCAGATGTGTGAACATGATTGCACAAGGGTTTTCTAATCATCAATTAGCCTTCTGAGCCAATGAGCAAACACATTGTACCATTAGAACACTGGAGTGATAGTTGCTGGAAATGGGCCTCTACACACCTATGTAGATATTGCACCAAAAACCAGACATTTGCAGCTAGAATAGTCATTTACCACATTAGCAATGTATAGTGTGTATTTCTTTAAAGTTAAGACTAGTTTAAAGTTATCTTCATTGAAAAGTACAGTGCTTTTCCTTCAAAAATAAGGACATTTCAATGTGACCCCAAACTTTTGAGCGGTAGTGTATATATTTATATATATATATATATATATATATATATATATATATATATATGTATCCATCCATCCATCTTCTTCCGCTTATCCGAGGTCGGGTCGCGGGGGCAGCAGCCTAAGTAGGGAAGCCCAGACTTCCCTCTCCCCAGCCACTTCATCCAGCTCTTCCCGGGTTATCCCGAGGCGTTCCCAGGCCAGCCGGGAAACATAGTCTTCCCAACGTGTCCTGGGTCTTCCCCGTGGCCTCCTATCGGTCGGACGTGCCCGAACCACCTCATCTGACTCCTCTTGATGTGGAGGAGCAGCGGCTTTACTTTGAGCTCCCCCCGGACGGCAGGGCTTCTCACCCTATCTCTAAGGGAGAGCCCCGTCATCCGGCGGAGGAAACTCATTTCGGCCGCTTGTACCCGTGATCTTGTCCTTTCGGTCATAACCCAAAGCTCATGACCATAGGTGAAGATGAGAACGTAGATCGACCGGTAAATTGAGAGCTTTGCCTTCCGGCTCAGCTCCTTCTTCACCACAACGGATCAATACAGCGTCCGCATACATATATATATATATATGTGTATATATATATATATATATATATATATATATATATATATATATATATATATATATATATATATATATATATATATATATATATATATACATTTGTCTGTATATGTATGTGTGTATGTAATTATTATCATTATTTATTTTTTGTTTTTTTGGAGTTGGGGGCTGGTGTTTCCCTCAAAGTCTACTTGCCCACAACAATGTAAAAGGTTAATATAGTCCCCCCACACACTTTATATGGTGTCTTTTGTAATTCAAGTATTCATTGCATGTACGTATTGTTGCATTTGAAACGATTGTAATGTTGATAATACAAGTAATCATTATTATTATTCATTATTAATAGTGTTATTTCTATTGGTATTTGTATTGCTCCTTTTGTCGTGCAATAATGTTCATTGTCACTTTTGTGTGATTAATATACTTCATTAAAGGCCTACTGAAATGAAATTTTCTTATTTAAACGGGGATAGCAGATCCATTCTATGTGTCATACTTGATCATTTCGTGATATTGCCATATTTTTGCTGAAAGGATTTAGTAGAGAACATCGACGATAAAGTTTGCAACTTTTGGTCGCTGATAAAAAAGCCTTGCCTGTACCGGAAGTAGCGTGACGTCACAGGTTGTGGAGCTCCTCACATCTGCACATTGTTTACAATCATTCCCACCAGCAGCGAGAGCGATTCGGACCGAGAAAGCGACGATTACCCCATTAATTTGAGCGAGGATGAAAGATTTGTGGATGAGGAAAGTAAGAGTGAAGGATTAGAGTGCAGTGCAGGACGCCAGAGTGTATCTTTTTTCGCTCTGACCGTAACTTAGGTACAAGGGTTCATTGGATTCCACACTTTCTCCTCTTTCTATTGTGGATCACGGATTTGTATTTTAAACCACCTCGGATACTATATCCTCTTGAAAATGAGAGTCGAGAACGCAAAATGGACATTCACAGTGACTTTTATCCCCACGACAATACATTGGCGAAACACTTTAGCTACGGAACTAACGTGATAGCATCGTGCTTAACTGCAGATGGAAACAGAAGAAATAAGCCCCTGACTGGAAGGATAGACAGAAGATCAACAATACTAATATTACTTCTACTATCAGGAGACACCGAACCAAACCCTGGACCTGTAACCACACGGTTAATGCTGTCCAGCCTGCCGAAGCCTAGCAATGCTGTTGCTAACGGCGCCATTGAAGCTAACTTAGCAACGGGACCTCGACAGAACTATGCTAAAAACATTAGCTCTCCACCTACGCCAGCCCTCATCTGCTCATCACCACCCGTGCTCACCTGCGTTCCAGCGATCAACGGCGCGACGAAGGACTTCACCCGATCATCGGTGCGGTCGGCGGCTAGCGTCGGATAGCGCGTCTGCTATCCAACTCAAAGTCCTTCTGGTTGTGTTGCTGTAGCCAGCCGCTAATACACCGATACCACCTACAGCTTTCTTCTTTGCAGTCTCCATTGTTCATTAAACAAATTGCAAAAGATTCACCAACACAGATGTCCAGAATACTGTGGAATTTTGCGATGAAAACATACGACTTAAGCTGGCCACCGTGCTGTTCCAAAATGTCTGCTACAATCTGTGACGTCACGCGCAAACGTCATCATACCGAGATGTTTTCAGCCGGATATTTCCCGAGAAATTTAAAATTGCACTTTATAAGTTAACCCGGCCGCATTGGCATGTGTTGCAATGTTAAGATTTCATCATTGATGTATAAACTATCAGACTGCGTGGTCGGTAATAGTGGGTTTCAGTAGGCCTTTGACTCAATCAATCAATAAAACAACCAAAGTTTACTTATATAGCCCTTAATCACAAATGTCTCAAAGGGCTGCACAAGCCACAACGACATCCTCCGCTCAAATGCCACATCAGGGCAAGAAAAAACATAACCCAATGGGAACAACAAGAAACCTTGGAAGGGACCACAAAGACGGACATAACTTTGTTTTTCCAAGCTTAGGAGGAAGAAAGTGATTATGAAGCACAGTGCCAAGAAGAAGTAGCTGATATTCATTGAATTAAAGAAAGAAATCATCAAAAACATGTGCTCTAATCACTCTAGCGTGTAGCTAGCTAACTTGGTGAAGGTTGCACCATGCTGAAGTAGAATGAATCGATAACGCCAGCCAAGGACGTTAAAATTCTATCCTGAGGTTCATCCATGAAAATATGGCAAAGCTGTTGATGGTGTGGTTGACGGGGAAGCAGCTTGAAGGAGATACCGTAGAAGTCTGCTCTACTGTACATTATTATTATTACTACTACATAATTTCATAAAACTACTGTAGTTTTCTATTGAAATGTTTTTTACAAAATAATTTTTGTAATCAAAAAGTTTGTTTTAATTTGTAAATGGCATGTTACATTGGGTTGTTTTCAGGGCCAAACACCGCTTAAATTGGTTTTATTTCATTTTATTCGTTTTGTATTTTGCCATATACATTTTTCAAGGTACAAACTGCGTCAGAGAACCAATTAAACTCGTATCCTGAGGTACTACTGTACTTTACTTACATTGAACACTTTGTTTTCTTGTCTTTGATTTGAATCATTGTTACACCTCCAGGTGATTAATAAAAGTTATTGTCTTATATTCAGGTGGTTCACATTTGATCTGAAGTGGAGCGAATCACATCCGAGTTTAATTATTTTAATGAAACCTTTTTTCTCCCCGTGACTGCGTGGGTTCCCTCCGGGTACTCCAGCTTCCTCCCACCTCCAAAGACATGCACCTGGGGATAGGTTGATTGGCAACACTAAATTGGCCCTAGTGTGTGAATGTGAGTGTGAATGTTGTCTGTCTATCTGTGTTGGCCCTGTGATGAGGTGGCGACTTGTCCAGGGTGTACGCCGCCTTCCGCCCGGTTGTAGCTGAGATAGGCTCCAGCGCCCCCCGCGACCCCGAAGGGAATAAGCGGTAGAAAATGGATAGATGGATGGGATATTTACATGCAGGTTGAATTGTGTGTTTCAACGTAAACATGAGAGGAGGAAACAGTTTAATGATTTTATGCAACAATTAAGGATTAAGGATAGCATCGTCTTCGTGTAAGAACATTTACAACCCATTTTTGTAAATTAAAAAATTGGTAAAAAAGGAACATTTTCATCCGACGTCAAGGATGAAACATTTCCTGCGAGAGTCTTCAGGGGATGGTGTAGTTTCAACTGATAACTTCTGCTCGGAATGTCCTTGAGTACGAAATATTTGGCATTACTGTGATTAGCTCAAGTGACATTTATTCACAGAGATGGTGGCGCGCACAGACGCAGCGGCTCATGGCTCTCCTTTTCAGTGCTCTTTCCTCCTTCTTTTCTTCTTGTTTTTTTTTCCTTTTGTGCACCACCTGTACTGCAAACACCCGGTACACCCGCCAGTCACTCTTGGATATCGGGAACTCGCACCAGATATCTGTTTCGAGCGACTTTCACCATAAGCACAACATCCCAGACGACATAGCAAGAGCACCGGGCTCTCCGTGGTTTGTTGTCGGGTCTGGGAGACGGCGCAGACGGAGGAGGGAGAGGAAGCAGAAGCGTGGCCGCAGGTCCGGCGTCTTGCTCAGGCTTAAGAAACAACCCCACAAGCCACCTCTACCGAGCCTGTTCCTCTCCAATGCCAGATCCCTCGTACAGAAGATGGACGACCTGTAGTTACAACTCGCTGGAAACCGCTATGTTCGGGACTGTTGTGCTATGATTATCACCGAAACCTGGCTTCACCCGGAAATACCCGATGCTAGCATGCAGATAGCCGGCCGCACCCTGCTCCGCCGGGACAGAACTAAGGACTCCGGTAAGAGCAGAGGAGGGGGGCTCTGTATTTACGTGCATGAGAACTGGTGCAACAACGGGACAGTCATTGAACAGCACTGTTGCCCGGACGTGGAGTACATGTCTGTTAGATGTCGGCCTTTTTTTCTCCCGAGAGAGCTGTCTGTTGTTATCATCACGGCTGTGTATATTCCACCGGACGCCAAAGTAAACACAGCGCTCTCTCTTCTGCTGAACACCGTCAACGAACAGCAGCGGGCCCACCCCGACGGTGTTCATATCATAGCAGGGGATTTTAATAAGGCCAATCTAAAGACTGTACTCCCTAAGTTCTACCAGCCCGTGAAGTGTTCTACAAGGGGCAAGAACACCCTTGACCACGTGTATACCAACGTGAAGCACGCGTACAGAGCTACACCCCTCCCCAGCTTGGACAGTCAGACCATCTTTCCCTCCTGCTCTCTCCTACCTACACCTCCATCAGACGCCAGGCCAGGTCCATCACAAAGACTGTTATGACCTGGCCTGACGATGCACTCCCCAAACTGCAGGACTGCTTCCAACACACGAATTGGGACCTCTTCCAACAACAGGAGCTGGAGACAGCCACAGGAACGGTGCTGGACTACATACAGTTCTGCATCGGGAATGTGACTGTGGAAAAAACCATCCGGGTTTACCCCAACAAGAAACCCTGGATGACCAGCCAAGTCCGCACACTCCTGAGGGCCCGCGACGCAGCCTTGAGGTCAGGGGACAGGGCACTGTACAGTGCTGCTAGAGCCGACCTGAAGAGAGGGATTAAAAAAGCAAAGGCGGACCACAGGAGGTGCATAGAGTCCCATCTGTCCAGCAATAACTCACGGGAGGTGTGGCGGGGCATTCATGACATCACGAACTACAGAGGCTGCAATGTGACAACTGCGGATCAGAGTGCGACACTGGCAGAGGAGCTTAACTGTTTCTTTGCCCGTTTCGATACCCCCCAGCGACACTCATCTGCTCCAGCCCTGCCCCCGCCCCCACCGGGCTCCGGCACCACTCCACTCACTGTACAGGAGCACAGTGTCAGACGAGTGCTCCTGGCTGTGAACCCCAGGAAGGCTGCCGGACCAGACGGAGTACCTGGAAAGGTGCTCAGGGCGTGCGCCCACCAGCTCGCTCCCCCCCTCACCAGGATCTTCAACCACTCCCTGGCTCAGGCAGTCATCCCATCCTGCCTGAAGTCATCTACAATAATCCCAGTGCCGAAGAAGTCTCCCATCACCAGCCTGAATGATTACCGACCAGTGGCCCTCACTCCGGTAATCATGAAGTGCTTCGAGAGACTGGTTCTCCAGCACATCAAGGACCATATCCCTCCAGACTTTGACCCCCACTAGTTCGCATACCGGGCGAACAGATCCACAGAGGACGCCATCGCTGTTGCTCTCCACTCTGCTCTGAACCACCTGGAGCAGCAGCAGAGCTACGTCCGGATGCTCTCTGTGGATTATAGTTCTGCCTTCAATACAATAATCCCGGACAGACTCTGCAATAAACTGGACACTCTTGGCCTCCCCCCTCTCACAAACGCCTGGATAAGGGACTTCCTAACGGACCGCCCCAGAATGTGAGACTTGGCCCCCACCTCTCATCCACCCGCACGCTGAGCATCGGCTCCCCACAGGGCTGTGTGCTGAGCCCCCTCCTCTACTGCCTCTACACCCATGACTGCAGTCCAGCCCACAGTGACAACCTTATCGTCAAGTTTGCTGACGATACCACAGTGGTCGGGCTCATCTCCAGGGGTGATGAGGCTGCCTACAGGGAGGAGGTCCTGAAGCTGACGGCCTGGTCTTCGGAGAACAACCTCGCTCTCAACACCAGCAAGACCAGAGAGATCATCGTCGACTTCAGGAGGAGCAGCACCAACCCTGCCCCCCTCTACATCAACGGCGAGCGTGTGGAGGGGGTCCACACCTTCAGGTACCTTGGAGTCCACATCTCAAACGACTTTTCCTGGACAGTCAACACCACAGCAATCATCAAGAAGGCTCAGCAGCGGCTACACTTCCTGAGAGTCCTCGGGAAGTACAACCTGAAGCCTGACCTGCTGCTACCGCTCGTCCATCGAGAGCCTGCTGACCTACTTTATTACAGTATGGTATGGCAGCTGCACTGCAGCAGACAGGGAGAGGCTGCAAAGAGTGGTCAAGACGGCTCAAAAGATCATCGGCCGCCCTCTCCCCTCTCTGATGGACATCTACACCTCCCGCTGCCTCAACAGAGCCAGTGCCATCATCAAAGACAGCACCCACCCTGGCTCTGACCTGTTCCACCTGCTGCCCTCTGGGAAGCGCTACAGGTGCATTAAAACCAAGACGAACAGGCTAAAAAACAGCTTCTTCCCCAGGGCCATAACCACCCTGAACAGACTTCCCCATTGACCCTCATAACTGCCTTCTCTTCGGTGCAATAACCCATTCCACCAACCACCCTGTTTCATGTAGATATTCATGTACATATTCATTTCACCCTTTGTATAGAGTGTACACTTGTTTTATCGCACTGTATGGAATGGCCTCAATCTCGTTACCCTGCGTAATGACAATAAAGCTGATTCTGATTCTGATTCTGATTCTGACATGACAGTAAGTCAATTGAGCCTTTCAAACAGTGCTCAGGGAGACATTGTGCTTTTGGTCGTCATAGTTACGGTGATACAGAAGGTGAGAACATCACAGGTCTTTTGTTCAAAACTAAAATCTGTGCAGAAACTTTCGGCTGATATTTGGAAACGTGAGATGCCTTACAACCAATAGAGGGCGCAATAAATGTTATTGGCGTCCATAAACGTCATGACTTTATTATTATATGCACTGGATTTAGTTTGTCACTTAGTTAAGGTAATTAAACACATAAATATTTTATAAATCTGAAGTGATAAGTTTATCTGTTACACACAAAATATAAAGAATGAACAGTTTTGATATTAATTTCAGTGATTTCATCAATTATAATACACATTCTGCCTCACAACCGAGCAAGAATCTGGTCCTCCAAGCCCGAAATGTTGCGTGAACAATCGGGATGTAACAAAATGGAAGAGGAAGAAACATAGCAACCACCATAGCGACAATAAAACAGGCAATAAAGAAAAAGACAGATGTTGATTTTCTGAAAAAAACATGAAATTTTCCTGAGGGAACTCTCCCGAAGGAATCAATAAAGTACTATCTATCTATCTAATTGAGATGACAAGAACACAAACTTTATCATCTCATTAGTGAGCTGGAAGAGAGTCCAATCTCAACAAAGTAGCCACAATGTTTTTTTTTGTTTTGTTGATCGACTACTTTCTGTACAATTCACACAGCGATTACTCGCCAGCAGTCAGCTTTACTCACAGACATTTAGTAAATATTGTATTATATATTATATAATTGTTGGCTGAGACCCGTTTTGGAGCCAATTATCTGGACATATTCCTGCTTACACACCTCAACTATGAGACCATTTCATAAGACAATTTTGTAAGACAATTGTCACGGCGCTTGCGCATTCCCTCATGCCTTCTGCTGCAAGCTCGGCTGACACCTCCGCTGGAAGCGCGCCGGTACACGCACCTGCTCGCTCAGGCCGCGCGGCGGCCACGCGCCGGCAAAGCTGCAGCCAATCAGTAATCAGCGCACCTGGGACTAATGAGGGCAGGCAGCATAAAGACCAGCGGACCCGAAGACCCAGTGCTGGAACGTAGTTCACTCTTCGTAGCAAGCATCCCATCTCTGACTTCCCTCCTGTGTACTTGCTCTCTCTCTGTGACTTCCCTTTTCCCGTGTTTTATGTCCTTTGTGTGCCCCGCAGTGTCTCCCTTGTTTTCCTTGATTGAGCTGCGTGCCTCGATTTCCCTCTGAATTCTGGACTGCCTCCCTCGATCCTTGACCCCTGCTCGGACACGGACCTCGTTGCTTCTCTCCAGCCCCCGACCGCTTGCCTGCCCACGGACTGCCTTCTCACCTTGCCCCTTTGGTCTGACGAAGGATTCATCCAACACACACTTACAACAATCTCTGGTAACATTTATATTGTTAATTCTACACATCATCTTGCATCATTCACCTTTAGTAGCATACACACTCCACCACTTCATTAACATCGAGTCCAATAAACCTATTGAACTGATCTCTGCCGTGGTGTTGTCTCCTTCCCCCGTTGTACGTAACACTATTGCCATAAACCCAGGAGTTGGTCAACTTTGACATTCAACTGAGACCCAGAGATGGCGAAAAACACATGTAAAGACGCTTGTTTGCGCTAGCCATTTATATATTTTTTTACCTGCAGAATTCTGATTAATTCTTCATGTAAACAGGAAGATATAAACATCCCATTAGTCTGCATCACAGTGAGAGCAGACATTGTACAGTAAGTGATTGTTTTACTATGTGCGTAGCACTTACTATTATTTAATACTGCTACTTGCTGGATCTGCTTATCACTCAGCTTCTAAAATGTGTAGCTCATCCTCCATCTATTCATTTGTCCCAAAGTAGTCGTTGTTGGCTCTCATGAAGTCTGCCATGATTAGTAGTAGTCGTGTTGAAGGAAAAGCAAAAGCTGTGATGCGTCTGAGAAATTAATATGTCTCTGTGTGCTTAAAATGAGCAAAATACACCTTGTGTGTGTGTTTCTTTTTGAAAAAAAATAATTTAATTATTTATCTATTTTTATTTTTTAAATATATTTTATTAATTTAATTTTTTTTAATTTTGAATTTTCCCCCTACCTCAGGGGGGGACTCGGCGGGGCGGTTGCTGGTTGTTCCATCTCCATTGTTGGGGTCCCTGCGGGTGGGGTGGGTGGTCCCCTTGGCCCCGTGCTGGGTGGTCCTGTGGCGGCCGGCTTGGGTGGGGTGGCCGGGGGTTGGCCTCGCCGCGCTCTCCGGGGGTGGGGGGTGGGCTCGTGGGGGCCCGGTTGCCGGTGGGGTGGGGGCGGTCTTCCCGTCCGGTTGCGGGGGTCTCCGGGCCCCTCGGGCGGGGCGTCCCGCCTTTCTGCCCGTGTGGGGTGTGGTCTCTCGCTGGCTCGGGGTCTGGCTGTCCCCTGCTTTTCTCGTGCCTTGTCCTCTGCCGGGTGCGTCTGTCTGCGGCCTGCTGCTGGCCCTTGTGGGCGGCGCGGTGGGCCGGGCTCTGGGGTTCCTGTCACTGTCCGGCTTGGCTGCGTGGGGGCGGTGGCCCCTGGTTCCCTTGGCACCACACCTACTGTTTGTGGGTTTGGCTCTCGGGGAGGCTGGGGCCGTACTCTGGCTCCCACACACACTGGGAGTCAAATGTATTGTACACACAAATTCACATATACTCACATACATACATACACACATACATAGGTACCTACGCTCCCACATACATATACAAATACAGTACATATTTACACACTCAAAGTTCGTACATCCACACGCACATTCATTATACAAACATACACATATACATACTGTACATATACATTCACTGTACAAACATACATATACACATACTGTACATATACACTCACTGTACAAACACATATACACATACTGTACATATACATTCACTGTACAAACACACATACTATATACACATACTGTACAAACACACACATACACATACTAGACATATACATTCACGGTACAAACACACATATACACATACTGTACATATACATTCACTGTACAAACACAGATATACACATAATGTACATATACAAGTACATATGCACACATACACTCATGCACATAATCACGTTTCATCAAACATATATTAATGTTGTTGCCCTAGGGTAAACTGGGTATAAAACATGGCACTCTGACAAAGCTTAACCTATTGTTACTATAACAATCTACAAGGTTAATGTAGGTTGCTTCTCTTTCTTCCCCTCCATTTTTCTGCATTCTTTCGTATCTCAAGTTATCATTACGTATATGTATTGTTGCATTTGAACAATTGTATTGTTGATAATAAAGGTAAAGTATTGGTATTGTTCATTATCAATAGCGCTATTTCTATTGGTATTTGTATTGCTCCATTTTTAGTGTAATAATGCTCATTGTCATTTCTGTATTATTTTTTATTTTCGCTAACTGCTTATTTGCTATTACTTTTACCATCATATTTGTACATGTCGTATTTGCTGATGTTGCTCTGTTGTTGTTGTTGTTGTTGTTGTGTTTGCTGTTGTTGTTTTTGTCTCTCTGTCTAATCCCCCTCTTGTCCCCACAATTCCCCCCTCTGTCTTCCTTTTTTTCTCTTTCTATCCCCTCCTGCTCCGGCCCGGCTGCACAAAATGATAATATAAATACATTTAATAAAGTCAAATACAAATAAGGCAACAAGAGAAGTATCCTACACTTCTCTTTTGTAAAGTAAATCTGAACAGCCGATATGGGCATCTACATCAACTATATGATTTGCCTGAGAAGTTGGGCAGGACATAAAAAAAATAAAAATAAGAAAAAAAAAGAGCAAAATACGTAAATATTACAAGTTATTATGAATGTACCTGTTATTAAGTTACATATATATTTACAGTATGTACTGTATATAAAACGTTGATGGAGGTTTTTGGAGGTTTTTTACAGCGCTCTATCGCTCTAAAAATAGAGCGCTCTAAAATTGGAGCGAATCCTATTATCGCCATTGTTAGCGGACTTTTGCTAGCATTTATTCACGAGTTAGAATACATAAAAAAAGAAAAACATACAGTACAGGCCAAAAGTTTGGACAGACCTTCTCCTCGTTCAATGTGTTTTCTTTATTTTCATGACTATATACATTGTAGATTGTCACTGAAGGCATCAAAACAATGAATGAACTCATGTGGAGTTATGTACTTAACAAAATAAGGTGAAATAACTTAAAACATGTTTTATATTCTTGTTTCTTCAAAATAGCCACCCTTTGCTCTGATTACTGCTTTGCACACTCTTGGCATTCTCTCGATGAGCTTCACGCACACCTGTGAAGTGAAAACCATTTCAGGTGACTACCTCTAGAAGCTCATTGAGAGAATGCCAGAGTAATCAGAGCAAAGGGTGGCTATTTTGAAGAAACTAGAATATATAACATGTTTTCGGTTATTTCACCTTTTTTTGTTAAGTACATAACTCCACATGTGTTCATTCATAGTTTTGATGCCTTCAGTGACAATCTACAATGTAAATAGTCATGAAAATAAAGAAAACACATTGAATGAGAAGGTGTGTCCAAACTTTTGGCCTGTACTGTATGTGTTCTCGTCTCACATAAGGATTATGAATAAAATGCAAAAATTCACCTTTACGTCTCATCCAGTATTTCCATTTATCCGTATGTCCTGCATGTGTGGAAAAATTGTCAATATACAGAATCTTTGAAGTCATCTTTGAAGTCGATTGCAGGAACACTTCCTGCAGGAAAGAAGTCGTTCTTTGTGTTGTTGTCTCTTGCCTCGTCTCGCTTGTCGTTCATTTTAAACGTGATCAGTTCCCTCCACTCAGAGCAGCCCTCGGTCGAGCAGCATGGTCGATGTTGCAGCAGAGGGGAATGTTCTTCATCGACATTCAGGGGCTCCTCGGGGTCTTGTGCCAGATTCAAGTTGTGAGAACAAGATCTGACCAGGGAGTTGGTTTGTGGACATTCTTCTAACATGTCCTGTCCATCAGAGGCGTTGTCACGACATCATGTCCTCCACCGGCTCAGAGAAGGCCAACTTTATTGACATTTAATCTTCAAGATCGCACAGTTTCTGCACTATTATTTTTACATCACGCCTGTACAGCACCCAAACCGCAGAGCCGTATACCCTGATTTGGGGATAAACCTAAGGTTGTGGTTTCGGAAGACATGTTTGGAGAGCCTTCTGAATGCTGCAAGACTTTTTGTTGTCGATGTCTTTCTGCAAAGTACAATCACTGGACAGGAAGCTTCCCAGATAGGGTGAAGTTTTCGCAGACTTAAAGACATTATCATGAAGGTGTATACATTTATACATCATGTATTTTTAATGTATCTGTGAACTATGTAGAATGCAGTGGTGTGCCGTCAGGGCCAGCAAGGCCTTCTCTGCTGGCCTAACATAACCAGAAATCATGATCATAATTAAAGATAAAAGTAATTTTTTATTTATTTTCCCTAAATATCTAAAAGGATTCATATTCTCTTCATGTCATATTATGCTCCTTCCAGTGCTGTTGTTTTTAGGTTACAGAGTTTTTATCCAATCAGAATTCAGCTAGCTTATGTTGCCATGCTGTACCAAATCTGCCAGAGGCCTTCAGAATCAACAATGCGGGCGTCCGAGGACTGTAAGTGAATGGGGACATACATTTCACAGACAGTTGCGATAGCCAATCAGATCACGAGTTGTTGTCAATAAGACCTTCTAGATGGCCTAAGGCAGATATATAGTGATGTTATGAGCTAGGTAACATAAGAACTCCATTACCCAGCATGATACAGTAGTGAAGAGCATGCGCAGTAGCCCCGTTTAGGTTTTTGAATGTAGACATGCCGGCAGCTGGGTGTTTTTGATGAGCACGCTGTGGAGTAAACTTTAAAAACTCAGCCAACACGGCTCGTTTGCATCTTTTATGATTAGACAAGACAACACATATATTTGCAAGGCCATTTTCAAGAAGGATATTTAAAGAGAAACTACATCTTGTGAGACGATGTCGGCCAACCCCAGAAGCTCGAATGGGTGCTACAAATTGTGAGCTCAAATATTTTAATATGTTTTTTGCAATTTTAATTTTGACAGTACCACATAAGATATCTTTTAACTGCTGATGCGGGTATATTGATTTTTAAAAGTGCCAGAAAATAACCCGTTTTGAATACTGTTGAGGTGTTTCAATACTCAGTAGGGCGTAAATGTGTTTCTGTATAGTGTTTCTCCAGCAATGGTCATGTGGTGACATCAATTATGGTATTTGGAGAGGTAATCATTGAAGTTGTACATCACTGAAGGCCTAGGTGGGAAACGCACGGCCCACCACTGGTAGAATATCACAATATATCACATAATTGCAATACCTTATTACAGTTATTCTCATACATGTACCACTAGTGGTACGCCAAATAATCACTTGATTAAAGTAGTGTTTTATTTTCCTACAAACTGTGTGTGATGGTAGAATGGCCAAAAATATCAATATACTTGTAAATAAAACATATGCTTAGTTTTTAATGAACACTTCGACCTACTACGCTACTGTATTTCAATGTTGGTCAGTATGGTGGTCGTTGGAGAGCCAAGTTTTCTCTGAGGTGGTACTTGGTGAAAAAAGAAAGAGAAACACTATCTTATTGTATTGTGGCTCAAATATTGTGATATATATTGTATGGTATAAGTCCTTGCAAATTACTCAGCCACACTACCTACTGCTCAATGGCGGCCGTGCGTTCCCCACCTAGGCCTTCAGTGATGTCCGACTTCAAAGATTACCTCTCAAAATACCATAATTGATGTCACCACATGAACATTGCTGGAGAAATACTATACATAAACACATTTACACCCTAATCACATCAACCAACTTGTTTTGAAATCGTGAGTCAAGATGACAAGCAGATATTAAGGTGTTTATTTTTGATAACCAAGACAATGCTTGAAACATTCGATGCTTAAAACCTCCGATAATATTAAAGGATATGTAAGAATCTGGCCAGAAATGGTACTGCAATTAGGGTCAAAATTCTGTAGTGCCCTCCCCCTCTCCCTGACTGAGGTTGCCATATATGCAGCCCAATCCATCTCGACCCAAAACTAAAGAGACATTTTACCAAGGTATGCCTATAAGCTGAAACATTTCAGATTGCCATATAACTTGGTACAAGTAGTCCGCAATATGCAAACACGAATGACAAATTATTTTATCATGTGATTCGGCTGTCTCCATACGTTTCACATTGCCATGATAGCCGTGCTAATGTTGGAACTCATTTCCTCAGCGTATCAGCATATTGAGAATGAAATAGGTACTGACACTACCCATATCCACATAGATTGTATTTGTCTAATGTATATTTTGCCCTGTCAGTTCGAATGCACATCGATATACAGGCTAACGGGCATATATTTGCCCTGTTAGCCTATATGTCGATGTGTCATTGACCGGGCTAGCATTCTAAGCATTCGTTGCACGAACATACTAGCTTTGTTAGACAAGATCATAGACTGTATTGGACAATATAGTTTACATACGAAATGTCCATTAGCCAGTAATAAGAAAATGTAAAGGCCTTACTTACCTATCAAGGAGGAAATTAGCAAGTTTCACATCTTCTTCGCTTTCAATCGTCTCCATCTTTCAAAAGCATCCCCCACAAAAATCCTTGTTTTGTTCCTGGCTTTGTCATTAATCAGTTGAGAATCGTAATAACACCTTTTAGATTTACTAAGGTCTGACATATTTACTAACTTTACCAGTGGCAGAAGACAGACGAAGAGGGCGGTGCGTAACTGGCAACCTGGATGTGACACACTCACGGACTTTGTAATTGGTGGAGGGCGGGACGTGGAAAAAAAACAATAACAAGATTTCGGGGCTGTAAATCTAATTTTGAAATGAACATATCCCGGCTGAACTACCGTTATCAGTTATAGAGGTATTCGAAAATAAAATGATTTATTAATGCCTTTTGACATATCAGGGCCATTTATTGATGACTTGACGTGAAATTATTACATACGGCTCCTTTAAAGTGTAGGACAGAAGAGTGCAACATTTTTCTGTCCAAATCGAAATAACAAATACATTTAGCAAGAAAGTGCCATACTTTATAATTTATGTTAAAAAAACGCTATGCTAATCGCAGGTTATGCTAATTCAGACTGCATTAAGTTATGTATTGTCATGTTAAAAAGCCAACAGGCACTTTATTATTTATCTTTTGTGTCTTTTTTGACAGTTTTCACTCTGTGCCATGGTGAATGAACCCAGTAAAGTTCTCGACTCTACAGCGACAGCTCATGTGTTCATTATGGATAGAGTTTAGCTTGTTTAGTTTCCAGTTCCCACACTGAGATGAGAACATTATAGCTTTATTATTTACGGCCTTCCGTAGGCCACATAAATAATGTGGCTTGCCATTTTAAAAAGATGTGCTGGCCAAAAAAAAAGTGACTGGCCACATAAATGATGTGGACACATAAGAATTACACTATATTGCCAAAAGTATTTGGCCACCTGCCTTGATTCACATATGAACTTGAAGTGTCATCCCATTCCTAACCCATAGAGTTCAATATGATGTGGGTTCACCTTTTGCAGCTATTACCGCTTAAACTCTTCTGGGAAGGCTGTCCACAAGGTTGCGGATTGTGTTTATATCCAACCATTCTTCCAATAGCGCATTGGTGATGTCACACACTGATGTTGGTCGAGAAGGCCTGGCTCTCAGTCTCCGTTCTAATTCATCCAAAAGGTGTTCTATCGCAGTTGTCCCCAACCACCGGGCCGCGGCTCGGTACCGGTCCGTGGATCGCACAAGAAAAAAATAAAAAAAATAATTGTATTTTATTTTATTTTATTTTTTTATTAAATCAACATAAAAAAGACAAGATACACTTACAATTAGTGCACCAACCCAAAAAACCTCCCTCCCCCATTTACACTCATTCACACTCATTCGCACAAAAGGGTTGTTTCTTTCTGTTATTAATATTTCTGGTTCCTACATTATATATCAATATAGATCAATACAGTCTGCAGGGATACAGTCCGTAAGCACGCGTGATTGTATTTTTGAATGACAAAAAAATAATTACAATTTAAAAAAAAGACCATACCGCCCCTGGGACAAATTTTCAAGCGTTGACAGTTACAAAAAGGTTGGGGACCACTGTTCTATCAGGTTCAGGTCAGGACTCTGTGCAGGCCAGTCAAGTTCATCCACACCAGACTCTGTGATCCATGTCTTTATGGACCTTGCTTTGTGCACTGGTGCACAGTCATGTTGGAAGAGGAAGGGGCCCGCTCCAAACTGTTCCCACAAGGTTGGGAACATAGAATTGTCCAAAATGTTTTGGTATCCTGGAGCATTTAAAGTTCCTTTTACTGGAACTAATGGGCTAAGCCCAACTCCTGAAAAACAACCCCACACCATAATTCCTCCTCCACCAAATTTCACACTCGGCACAATGCAGTACGAACCTCCAAACCCAGACTCGTCCATCAGATTGCCAGATGGAAAAGGGTGATTCTTCACTCCAGAGAAGGCGTCTCCACTGCTCTAGAGTCCACTGGTGACGTGCTTTACACCACTGCATCCCACGCTTTGCATTGGACTTGGTGATGTATGGCTTAGATGCAGCTGCTCGGCCATGGAACCCCATTCCATGAAGCGCTCTGCGTACTGTACGTGGGCTAATTGGAAGGTCACATGAAATTTGGAGCTCTGTAGCAACTGACTGTGCAGAAAGTCGGCGACCTCTTTGCACTATACGCTTCAGCATGCGCCGACCCTTCTCTGAGTTGCTGTTGTTCCCAAACTCTTCCATTTTCTTATAATAAAGCTGAGAGATGACTTTGGAATATTTAGGAGCGAGGAAATTTCACGACTGGATTTGTTGCACAGGTGGTATCCTATGACAGTTCCACGCTGGAAATTACTGAGCTCCTGAGAGCGGCCCATTCTTTCAGTCTCCATGCCTGAGTGCTTGATTTTATCCACCTGTGGCCGGGCCAAGTGATTAGGACACCTGATTCTGATCATTTGGATGGGTGGCCAAATACTTTTGGCAATATGTGTTGTGCTACATTAAAATAATGGGACGGACCACGTTAAAATTAAGAAGCAGTCCACATAAAAATAAAGTGGCGGTCCACAATACAATGAGATGGTGGACCACAGACAGTAAAAGGATGAGGCGGGCCAGTTTTTGCCCTGAGCCTTGAGTTTGACACCTCTGCTTTATTGATGATTTGTCAGATGATGATGATAAAGGATAAGTATTGCGTGTATGCTAGCACGTATTTCAAAGCATTGTGAGCACAACCCGTAGGGGGCGACATAAATATTAATGACATTGTTAAATAATCCTATCTGTAACGCTCGCAGGCATCGGTTATGTCGTGCGGTTCCATGCGTCCACCTTGGAAGGCCAATATTAAAAATCGTCGGTTCATGGCGGGAACACGGCCAGAGAAAATGTCAGAAAGTTTACCAGCGCCGCATTCTGAATGACACGTTATTCCCTTGAAAGGTCAGCAGCACTCTGAGTGGAGGTAGCATGACGGAGCGTCGCAGCATTACTTAGTAAACTTGATGGAGTGGATTGGATTTCAGCGCAAGGCGGTCGGGAGGAAGTTAAGTCGGAGCTGCCGACAGGCGCCGTCGTCTATCCGCCGCTAACAGGTGCCCGCGGTTTCAGTGTGAGCTTGGCGCGTCGGGTGTTCCGTCACCACCGCGACAGATGGAGGGTGGCTTTCCCTGAGTGTGTCTGTCCATATGCAGGCCACATTATGGAGGGAGAACGGGCCCGAACACGCTTTAAGCTCATTATGTACGGACGTGTTTACGGAGGTGATTTACCCCGAAGCACGGGCGCTGCGAGGCGCACAGGAGAAGATGTGAGAGCTTGTGACCATCTTCAAGTCATGATGGCGCTAATTACACCAAGATGGCGCCTGTGTGTAAACGCTGACAATTCCATCTGTCAGGCAGGAAACATAACAAGAAGCTCATTTGAATTCCCCGCTCATAAAAATGTCAATTTGGCTTCATTTTTTTTTTCATTCTGTTGCTCTACAAGTTATTAATGACATATAATTACTCAGATCGCTGCAATTAACGGCGGTGACAAGCAGAGAGATGAATTGAACTGGTCTGATTGCGTGTTTGGGATTCATTAGGACAGGCCGCGCTCTTCAGGCCCGTCTAATCAGGGAAAAGGCAGAGTTAGGAGCCGACGGTCCATTTACATGAGCGTCAACATCAGCCGCTAGACAAACACGCTGCAAGTGATGATCTGCATGAATGAAGGGGCACTGCTGCAACAACAACAGCAACTCTAACTCTCAACCTCTGATTGCTATGCAGAAAATAAAGCTTGCCACTATCCTCTTCATCACTTAGCTGCTAATGCTACCTCCAGTAATGACTTTAACCTTCGCTAGCGTCTCTGCACTGCAACAACTACTAAAGTCTGCAGTAAACACGTCCTAATGACACTTTCTCTTCCCGTTTCATCGCACATTGTTGACTTGTGCACTTAAAAAAGCCAGACCGGGTTTCAACTGCCTAAACACGCCTCGAAATCCCAACAGGTTGTCCAATTGAAGTCAAATTCAAGACTTTTCCAAGACATCTTTTCAGATCATAATAAAAACTATTCAAGACTATTTCCAATAATGACAAAAAAATACAAATACATGAAAGAAAATCAGAGGCTCCCATTTGAAAACAAAATATTGAACCGAACTACAAACCCCGTTTCTATATGAGTTGGGAAATTGTGTTAGATGTAAATATAAACGGAATACAATGATTGGCAAATCCTTTTCAACCCATATTCAATTGAATGCACTACAAAGACAAGATATTTGATGTTCAAACTCATAAACTTAATTTTTTTTTTGCAAATAATAATTAACTTAGAATTTCATGGCTACAACACGTGCCAAAGTAGTTGGGAAAGGGCATGTTCACCACTGTGTTACATGGCCTTTCCTTTTAACAACACTCTGTAAACGTTTGGGAACTCAAGAGACACATTTTTAAGCTTCTCAGGTGGAATTCTTTCCCATTCTTGCTTGATGTACAGCTTAAAGTTGTTCAACAGTCCGGGGGTCTCCGTTTTGGTATTTTAGACTTCATAATGCGCCACACATTTTCAATGGGAGACAGGTCTGGACTACAGGCAGGCCAGTCTAGTACCCACACTCTTTTACTATGAAGCCACGTTGATGTAACACGTGGCTTGGCATTGTCTTGCTGAAATAAGCAGGGGCGTCCATGGTAACGTTGCTTGGATGGCAACATATGTTGCTCCAAAACCTGTATGTACCTTTCAGCATTAATGGCGCCTTCACAGATGTGTAAGTTACCCATGTCTTGGGCACTAATACACCCCCATACCATTACAGATGCTGGCTTTTCAACTTTGCGCCTATAACAATCCGGATGGTTCTTTTCCTCTTTGGTCCGGAGGACACGACGTCCACAGTTTCCAAAAACCATTTGAAATGTGGACTCGTCAGACCACAGAACACTTTTCCACTTTGTATCAGTCCATCTTAGATGAGCTCAGGCCCAGCGAAGCCGACGGTGTTTCTGGGTGTTGTTGATAAACGGTTTTCGCCTTGCATAGGAGAGTTTTAACTTGCACTTACAGATGTAGCGACCAACTGTAGTTACTGACAGTGGGTTTCTGAAGAGTTCCTGAGCCCATGTGGTGATATCCTTTACACACTGATGTCGCTTGTTGATGCAGTACAGCCTGAGGGATCGAAGGTCACGGGCTTAGCTGCTTACGTGCAGTGATTTCTCCAGATTCTCTGAACCCTTTGATGATATTACGGACCGTAGATGGTGAAATCCCTAAATTCCTTGCAATAGCTGGTTGAGAAAGGTTTTTCTTAAACTGTTCAACAATTTGCTCACGCATTTGTTGACAAAGTGGTGACCCTCGCCCCATCCTTGTTTGTGAATGACTGAGCATTTCATGGAATCTACTTTTATACCCAATCATGGCACCCACCTGTTCCCAACTTTCCTGTTCACCAGTGGGATGTTCGAAATAAGTGTTTGATGAGCATTCCTCAACTTTATCAGTATTTATTGCCACCTTTCCCAACTTCTTTGTCACGTGTTGCTGGCATGAAATTCTAAAGTTAATGATTATTTGCAAAAAAAAATGTTTATCAGTTTGAACATCAAATGTGTTGTCTTTGTAGCATATTCAACTGAATATGGGTTGAAAATGATTTGCAAATTATTGTAGTCCGTTTATATTTACATCTAACACAATTTCCCAACTCATATGGAAACAGGGTGTGTAAAAACACCAGAAAGCGTCATCGTAAACTAATATTTGTTTCAAACTCTAAAATAAATATTACGTTGTGCAGGTGTTTGTGGTGTTTTGACACGGACTTGTCTCAGATTTTTGACATTTCATTTCATTTCTGTTACGTTTGCAGGGGGAGTTGACGGCACAGAACCACAAGGGGGCAGTAAAGCTCTAAGATTTGTATTATATATATTTACTATATATATATAATAATCAAACAATAATAATATTAAACAAGGGGAATGGCGTGTGTGAACTAGACCCAAAAGTGTGTGTGTGAGACTATGTGTGTGATTAGCTGTAGTGTGTTACCTAATGTTGAACGAGGAGGGAAAAGGCAAGAAGGCTCATGATCCGAGAGACAGGCAGTATGTCGGGGGCTAAGCAGGGCATAGGAGGTCCATGTCCAAGCGGGGGTCGAGGATCGAAGAGGCAGTCCGGGAAGCAGAGAGCAGAGAACCAAGAACTGATGAGACGCACGGCTCGTCGACGTGGGAACGAAAGCAGAGGTACAGGAACAGATGTTTACGTTCTGGCCCGGAACGCAGGTCTGCCAATCCCAGGCTGTGACACTTTCACTGCAATGTGTACTGCCCTCCATGATAGCTTCCAATGAGGGCCCTGACCCAGTTGTGACATCGGTGAAAACGCTTTGGGCCTGATCTACTTCAAACAACAGAAGAATAAGTGATTATTACATTTTAAGTGTAGATAGAACATGTTAAAATAGAAAGTAAGCAGATATTAACAGTAAATGAACAAGTAGATTAATAATTCATTTTCTACCACTTGTCCTTAATAATTTTGACAAAATAATAGAATGGAAAATGACACAATATGTTACTGCATATGTCAGCAGACTAATTAGGAGCCTTTGTTTGCTTACTTACTACTAAAAGACAAGTTGTCTTGTATGTTCACTATTTTATTTAAGGACAAACTTGCAATAAGAAACATATGTTTAATGTACTTTAAGATTTTTTGTGGTCCTCTTTATTTAGAAATGTATCGAAAAGTACTGAAAAGTATCAAAAAACATTTTAGTAGTGGTACCGGTACCAAAATATTGAAAACTAGCACACACAGATAATCGACTAAGTTCGTGCACAGAAGATTGTGTCTCTTGAACAATGCAAATATTCCATACAAATTATTTAGTGTGTTTGTCTTCATGTCTATGCAGACCAGTGGTTCTTAACCTGGGTTCGATCGAACCCTAGGGGTTCGGTGAGTCGGCCTCAGGGGTTCGGCGGAGCCTCCGCCACGGAGGTAAAGAGACATCCGACTTATCGTGTAAATAAAAACTTCTCCCTATCAGCGTATTATGGATACCCCCAAACAATGTTCCCTCTAATTTTCCATCTGATTTGCAGGTTTTTTGATTGATTGATTGAAACTTTTACTAGCAGATTGCAAAGGAAGATAATACACAGTACAGTTTACACAGTACAGTACATATTCCGTACAATTGACCACTAAATGGTAACACCCGAGTAAGTTTTTCAACTTGTTTAAGTCGGGGTCCACGTTAGTCAATTCATGGTAATGTGTGTAAAGTGTGTAATTTGTTGTGAGTTCATGCACTGTGTTGGTTTTGTTCTTTGAACAAGGTGATGTTCATGCACGGTTCATTTTGTGCACCAGTAAAAAAACATACGACTTTTTCTTAAATTTAAAAAAATATATATATATATATTGTTCACTAAAGAAGGGTTCGGTGAATGTGCATATGAAACTGGTGGGGTTCGGTACCTCCAACAAGGTTAAGAACCACTGATGCAGACTATATGCTGATTGTTTGAACACATTACTGGGAGGAGGAGATGCAAATATAAACAAGTCAGAAGTGCCGCTAGCCATGGAAATCTTCAAAATGGCCGCATCGGTGTGTACAGGATGTGAACAGGATGTGATGTAGGGGGCCTCGACCCAGACATAGACATCATATTCGTAGACGCCGCATTGGCTGCTGAGGCGCAGGAAATTCAGCAGCCATGTTGAAAAGGGGCATTTGCTCATTTCAGAAGCAGAAACAACAAGGAAAAACCCGATGCCAAATCATTGTTCTGTATATTCTTGCTCAAATTGGAGGACGGTGGAGAACAGGTCATGGGGGATTACTTATCACAAGTCAGAGGGAACATTATTATTGGTTGTATTTTGGGAATCAAAGATTATTGTATTGTAGTAATGCCAACCAGCGAATATGTTGGCAGACTTGTAAATGGTCAGTATTGTGAATTGATGTAAATAAAGGAGCAACAAAAATATTGATTTCTTTGCAATTTAAGGCTGCTAGTAAGTTTAGTTTAGTCTTTATTTGAAGGGACAATGCACAGAAACATTAAGCTCAAAGGCAGATATGTTCTGTACCAGATTATAGCTAAATAGCTAATTTCCATCTGCAGTCCCTGGCTACCTAAATTAAAGGGATACAAAAATCATGCAATACAATTATGACAATAAAATCATACTATAACATGTAATCAAATTGAGAAAAGTCATAAAATGCCCTTTCATGAACACATACTTAAAATACAACCACACCTCATTTACATCATCACACAAAGACAATACATGCTGAGCACATCATACAGGTTTCTGTACGATTTCTTAATAAATACCGTATTCCAGTGTAATGTTTGTTTTGTATGTCATTTTTTTATGACATTGTTATACAAATAAAGATTACAAAAAAGAAAACTATGGTGACAGTGTGCACAAACATAACTGCCTTAAAACCAGTGGCGGGCCGTGCGTTTCCCACCTAGGCCTTCAGTGATGTCCGACTTCAATGACTACCTCTCAAAATACCATAACTGATGTCCCCTGTCAGGTTCAAACACTGATGACATCTATTAAACAGACAAGAAGCAAGGAATCACGCAGAGACAGAGTTCAATTTGGCTCAATGAGGAGAGACATTTTTGGGCTGTACTTTAGTTACAGATCCAAACTACGCTCTAAAATCCTGCCCATGTGCTCCTCCATTTATTTGGGAGGTCCCTGGTTACATCACTGGGGCTGTCGCTGAGGGAAGGGGTAATCTCAACAGCCCCAGTTAGACACAATATATGACTAATAATGAAATGCAAATGTGCTGACACTCGTGATATCGCCCTGTCTCTGCTTTGTCTGCGTCACGGTACTCGATGTTCGGCCTTGGCAGTCAGCAGGCCGAGTCGGGACACAACACTGTCCCTTTGCACAGACAGAAAAGTACAACTTCAGCACAATTGATAATAACTATAGCAACAGCCCTTAAGCATAAGAGTTATGTGATAATATATACATAATTATTGTAACACCCCACATGACCATTGCTGGAGAAATACTATAAAGGAACACATTTACGCACTACTGTGCATTGAACCACATCAACAGTGTACAAAACGGGTTATTTTCTGGCGCATTTAAAAAACCAATAAACCCGCATCAGCAATTAAAACATATCTTATGTGGTATTGTCAAAATTAAAAAATTGCGGCAGTGCACAAAAGGTTGTAGCTTGAAGCTATAGAGCCAGAACACAGCCAGTAAGATTTGGTGTTGAAAAACAAATAGTAGAAAAAGTTTTAGCAACAAATAAATACAAACACTGAAAAAATACAATATTTTTGGTGGATGTTTTCAATGCCAATATTCATATTTTTGTGCACTTTTCTTTTTGTATTATTGAAAGGTTTTTTATGATCGCTTCTCTTCTTTACGATTTTGTTTCTTTTTTTTTCAGTTTCGCTTTTTTTTTTTTTTACCGTACGGAAATAATGGCAGTGTTTTGGCGAGGCTTATAACAAGTTTTGTTATGTACGAAGGTGTCATCCAAGCTTGCATCAGAAGGCATGAGGGATTGCGCAAGCGCCGTGACAAGTTTATCCGGAAGCAGTTTTACTGGACTTGGGCATGCAATTATGATGAAAAAGTGTTTTTTTACATTTATATTGAGTAGACCTGTACGTGTTGCTGTCGGCAGATTTAGCTCCAGCTCAGAAATAAATTGTTTTTCTCAATTGTTTTTTTATATGCAATTGATTTCAGCACTAAGTGATTATTAAATGTTGAATGTATTGCTGTGTATACATTCTCTCTGCAAAGCAAATAAAATAACTTTAAAGCCATTATTCATATTTATTAGTTATGATACAGTTTATAGAGGATTTCTTATGATTGCTTAATTTTGTAAATAAAATGTAACAAGGCAGTGAATCATCAGCTTCGCTCACTTGATGATTGTCATGATCCGTTGCCCGGATCATGTTTTATTTAGTTTTGGACTACCTCAGTTCCTGTTTTTAAGCACCCCAGGGTTTGTGTTTTAGCTGCCGTGACTGCAGATTGTTTTCACCTGCCTCTGATTAGTGTTCGGGACGCTCACCTGCTCCTGGGCACTAATCAGAGAGCTACTTATTCCCGTTGTTCGCCACACTCAGTCTGGCTTCCTTATTTGCTTTGTGCAACACGTCACGTTGAGTATTCTTGATTCCTGATTTTTTTATTTTTTTATTTATTTATTTATTTATTTATTTTTTTATGTCCTGTCCAGCTTCTCAGGCAAATCATATAGTTGATGTAGATGCCCATATCGGCTGTTCAGATTTACTTTACTTGGTGCCTTATTTGTATTTGACTTTATTAAATGTATTTACATTATCATTTGGTGCAGCCGGGCCGGAGCAGGAGGGGATAGAAAGAGAAAAAAAGGAAGACAGAGGGGGGAATTGTGGGGACAAGAGGGGGATTAGATAGAGAGACAAAAACAACAACAGCAAACACAACAACAACAACAACAATAGAGCAACATCAGCAAATACGACATGTACAAATATGATGGTAAAAGTAATAGCAAATAAGCAGTTAGCGAAAATAAAAAATAATACAGAAATGACAATGAGCATTATTACACTAAAAATGGAGCAATACAAATACCAATAGAAATAGCGCTATTGATAATGAACAATACCAATACTTTAACTTTATTATCAACAATACAGTTGTTCAAATGCAACAATACATATACGTAATGATAGCTTGAGATAACGTTGAGTATTCTTGATTCCTGATCTAAGCTTTGTCTTTTGTTTTCTTGTTTATATGCTTAGCTTTCCCTGTTAGCTATTCCGTTAGCTTCCCATGCTATAGGCACTCTTGTTTTGTTTGTGTCCCGCATGATTTATGGAAAATAAATCATTTCCTTACCCGCACATTGCCTCCGGAGTTCCGTCTGCATCTTGGTAGAACGATCCACGTAGTAAAATGGGACCCGGTCGTGACAATGATGTTCTGAATTTGGATGTCCACTCAGACACGCGCCTGTGAAGGAAGTCCAGATGTCCCACAAAGGAAGAGATCTAGTTTGTCTTTCTTGTTGAATTAAATACAGTAACATCACAAAGTACTACTCGGATATTATTTCTAAAGATGTTAAAGTAATTGTTAATAGAAATGTCTCCTCTAAAAGTCAATTTGTAATAAAGAGAAGCGATCATAATTTAAAGTAATAGACAATTCAGAGTGAAAAGCACATTTTATTTTCACTTCTAACTTGGATTGTTTCCCTGGCTTCGAGACTCTCCCGAACGAAGACACAACAAACTCCCTTCTTGTCTCTCAAGGAGACACACCTGTTGTTGTTGACTTTGGACTGACTGGCGGCTGCAATCACACCAAGGCTGCGGAACAGAGACACGCTGCAGGCCTACACACACACATGCATCCACGATAAATGGACGCCACACACACATACCCCACCCCCCGCCCCCATCCAACGCTCTCGATGCTTGAATCCCTTATGGCCGATGGATGGCTGCTTAGCGCTTATACAGCAGCAGCCGGCCTCCGTAGATCCCACTTCCTTCCCTCTGTTGCAAGATTTTTTGATTATATGTAACTTGTTTATGTGTGCTATGGCTATGAGGTTGTTTTTCCTTGGCCTCCCCACCCCCTCCCCAATGTTTACCTATTTCTCACCTTTTTTTTGTAAGGGGCGCCAGAAGTTGGCAGACCCATCAGAGATCCTTTTTCTGTCTCCCTGTAATATTTGTCTGATCTTGAATGGGATTGCGCTGAATACTCAATTCCCCTCGGGGATTAATAATCAATCAATGAATCAAAGTGGTTTTATATAGCCCTTAATCACAAGTGTCTCAAAGGGCTGCACAAGCCACAACGTGGCTCCTCGGCTCAGATCCCACATCAGGGCAAGAAAAAACTCAACCCAATGGGATACAATGAGAAACCTTGGAGGGGACCGCAGATGTGGGGAGTCCCCACCCCCTGGGCGACGGGTGCAATGGACATCGAGTGGATCTAGTTAATAGTGTGAGAGTCCAGTCCATAGTGGGGCCAGCAGGAGATCAACTTGAGTGGAGACAAGTCAGCAGCGCAGAGACGTCCCCAACTGATGCACAGAGGAGTGGTCCACCCCGGGTCCCGACTTTGAACAGCTAGCGCTTCATCTGTGGTCACCTAATAACCTCTCCACGCAGGAGAGGGGGGCAGAGCAGAAAAGAGATGGCAGATCAACTGGTCTAAAAAGGGGGGTCTATTTACAGGCTAGAGTATACAAATGAGTTTTAAGGTGGGACTTAAATGCTTCTACTGAGGTAGCATCTCTAACTGTTACCGGGAGGGCATTCCAGAGTACTGGAGCCCGAATAGAAAACGCTCTATAGCCCTCAGACTTTTTTTGGGCACTGGGAATCACTAATAAGCCGGAGTTCTTTGAACGCAGATTTCTGGCTGGGAAATAAGGTACAATACAATCAGTAAGATAGGATGGAACTAGACCGTGTAGTATTTTATACGTAAGTAGTAAAACCTTAAGGTCTCATCTTAAGTGCACAGGAAGCCAGTGCAGGTGAGCTAGTGTAGGCGTAATATGATCAAACTTTCTTGTTCTTGTCAAAAGTCTAGCAGCCACATTTTGTACCAACTGGAATCTTTTAATGCTAGACATAGGGAGACCTGGAAAAAATACATTAAAGTAATCAAGACAAGATGTAACGAACGCATAAATAATGATCTCTGGTGGACAAAATGGAACAAATTTTAGCGATATTACGGAGATGAAAGAAGGCCGTTTTAGTAACAAAGTACTTCTGAATATGAATCTAAATAAAAACTTTTGAATAACACAAAAACAAAAGTGTACAAACATGAATATTGCAATCAAAAACATCCATCCATCCATCCATCTTCTTCCGCTTATCCGAGGTCGGGTCGCAAGAGCTAGCTTCTGTAGCCGAGGATCGGACCGCCAAGTGCCCTGCCTTCGGCCGCCGCCCAGCTCACTTCGCACCCGACCTCTATGACCCCTGCTATGGGTGGTGAGCCCATTGGAGGGGGGACCCACGTTGCCTCTTCAGGCTGTGCCCGGCCGGGCCCCATGGGGACAGGCCCGGCCACCAGGCGCTCGCCATCGGGCCCCACCTCCGGGCCTGGCTCCAGAGGGGGGCCCCGGTGACCCGCGTCCGGGCGAGGGAAATCTGGGTTCCTTGTTTTTATCTTTCATTGAGGTCTTCGAGCTGCTCTTTGTCTGATCCCTCACCTAGGACCAGTTTGCCTTGGGAGACCCTACCAGGGGGCATGAAGCCCCCGGACAACATAGCTCCTAGGATCATTGGGACACGCAAACTCGTCTACCACGGTAAGGTGGCAGCTCAGAGAGGAGGGCATCAAAAACACCCACCTAAAATACTATATTTTTTCTATGTTTGTTTGTTGCAAAATCTTGTTTTGGTGCCAATACAACATTTTCTACAATGTCAAAAAATTTTTGGGGGTACCAAATATTACTGGCAGTGTTGTGACTCCATATGAAGCTAGCAAAGTAAGTAAAGTTACGGTCGCCAGTGGAGAACATCAAGCAAGTCCTTTTGCGTGGCAAACGCAACGGTTGCATGTTGCGAACAAAAATCATGAATGAGTTGGATATGAGTATTTAACGGGGAGTGTTCAACAAGGTGGCGCGTGGGAAAACTAATCATAACTACAGACTAGGGTTGTACGGTATACTGGTATTAGTATAGTACTGCGATACTAATGAATCATATTCGATACTGTACTGCCTCTGAGAAATACCGGTCCGCCAAAATGTAAACAAACGCCATTGGTGAATCTACACCTAATATCCACTGTAATGATACCAAGTACAATAGCATATCTAGTTGATATTACTATGATTACGTCAATATTTTTTGGCATCACATCTTCTTTTTAATTTTTTTTATTTATATTTTGTTTATAAACTCAGGAAATATGTCCCTGGACACATGAGGACTTTGAATATGACGAATGTATTGTAACTACTTGGTATCGGATTGATACCCAAATTTGTGGTATCATCCAAAACTAATGTAAAGTATCCAAACAACAGAAGAATAAGTAATTATTACATTTTAACAGAAGTGTAGATAGAACATGTTAAAAGAAGAAGTACTCAGTGGCCTAGATGTTAGAGTGTCCGCCCTGAGATCGGTAGGTTGTAAGTTCAAACCCTGGCCGAGTCATACCAAAGACTATAAAAATGGGACCCATTACCTCCCTGCTTGGCACTCAGCATCAAGGGTTGGAATTGGGGGTTACATCACCAAAAAATATTCCCGGGCGCGGCACCGCTGCTGCCCACTGCTCCCCTCACCTCCCAGGGGGTGAACAAGGGGATGGGTCAAATGCAGAGGACAAATTTCACCACACCTAGTGTGCGTGTGACAATCATTGGGACTTTAACTTTAACTTTAAGTAAGCAGATATTAACAGTAAATGAAAAAGTAGATTAATAATTAATTTTCTACCCCATGTCCTTAATCATTTTGACCAAATAATCGAATGATAAATTATACAATATGTTACTGCATATGTCAGCAGCTAAATTAGGAGCCTTTGTTTGCTTACTTACTACTAAAAGACAAGTTGTCTTGTATGTTCACTATTTTATTTAAGGACAAACTTGCAATAAGAAACATATGTTTAATGTACTTTAAGATTTTTTGTTGAAATAAAGCCAATAATGTAATTTTTTATGGTCCCCTTTATTTAGAAAAGTACCGAAAAGTATCAAAATAATTTTGGTACCGGTACCATAATATTGGTATCGGGACAACACTACTACAGACAGGTGTCCCAAAGTCTCCTTGCAACGAAAATGTAAACAAAGGAAGCCAGAGCGTTTAAAACCAAACCAAAACACAAACAAGACATGATCGGAGGCATTGATGCAAAAATGAATGGATGAATAAATGAATGAATGAGTGAATGAAGCGTTCTAAAGCCGAGATATGGTTCGCAGACACACTAAAGGCTTGTAAACCGAAAAGGTGGCATATAGAGGCGTTTGTGAATCAAGGTTCCACTGTATTCTTTATTATTGCAGGAATACAAGATATTTCCTTACATTGACACAAGCCTAGACGTTCCTCTTTCACGGCGCCGTGAGCATTATTTAATATCTTCCTCTGCAGAGAAAAGCCAAGAGTTACTGCCGTCTTGTTTTGTGGACACATTTATAGAAGATCAATGGCCGTTTGCACTCATCAAAATGACAAATAAACTGCAAGCTGCTGCCAGAAAAACGAACCGCTGTCCTTCCTGTGTGGGTTAGCATCGCAGTAGATTCAGTTAATAAGACTTTTACAGCGGGAACATCCCGACTGCAGTTGGCAGGTTCATCAGATGGAAATATAGAAATATGTTGATTAGATCTGTGTTTAATCAACACAAGTGAAATATTTTGCCAATAGAGCAGCATGTGTTAAAAAGACAATTCATTGTATGAAAGCAATAACATCCATGATGAGGCACACAAGATAAACATCTAATCCATTTTTGTTTCTTTTCAATTGCTAATTGGTAAACATTCACCAGCGGTGCGTGCATACATTTGCATGGAAAGAGACGTGCAGGTGTTTTGAATAAAAAATAAAAAAATAAAAAAAGGCATTCAGAGCGAGATATGGGAGAGGTTTTATCGCTGCGACATGACCCTAAAGTGAATAAGCCAGACTGGATCAGCAGGATTTTCTATGACAAATCGCTTATTTCCCAAATCATCACGTAAACTGCAACGGAAAATAAACAGCGACTTGTGACCAATGTTGTTCTTCTCTGTTTTCCACCGGGCTGCATGAGCAATCCGCTTAGCAGGGTGACAGATTGGCCGCTCAGTCACGGTGCATTCAGGTGCGGCGGCAGAGCGGCGGGAATAAATTGAACAATCATCAGATAGCACAAACATGTCACAGGCAACCTCCCCAAGATGGCGGTGATTAGCATGATGCTATGCGTGGCGCCTAATGACATTGTAATGCTATTCCGAGCACGCCGGGCCACAGGTCAGTAAAGTCGTGCAGTTCAACTTTGCACACGTGCACAAAATAGAACAGCGAGAATACGTTTATTGCGGTGGAAATTTGACCACGATTCCTTGAAGGACTATAACAGTGATTCTAAAACTGTGGTATGTGTACCACTCCATATAGTGGTATGCCAAAAAGTGACTTAATTACATATTGTATGTGCATTTTTAATTGTATTAATTATTTAAGTACAATGTTATATTTTTACTATATTTAAACACAGTGTTACTGTTCAAACTGTGCACAATGTTACAGTGGCTAAAACTATTAAATACGCTTGTTAAATAAAACCTCTACCTTGTTTTTATGGAATACTTAGGCCTACTACGCTACTGTATTTTAATGTTGGTCATTATTGTGGTACTTAAGGTGTCAAGTGTTTTCTGAGGTGGTACTTGGTGAAAAAGGTTTGGGAACTATTAGACTATTTGAATGTGATTATATATATATATATATTTTTTAAATTAGAACTCCTAATTCAACTCGTGATGAGCAGATGTTGTCCTTCTTTAAAATGGTGTAATAGTCATGCCAGGCTAGTAGTTGGCGATGGCACTTTGTCCATTCAATTCATGTACTTTATTTATACACACACACACACTCATACACACTAGTATAGTACCGCGATACTAATGAATCATATTCGGTACTATACAGCTTCTGAAAAGTACCGATCCGCCACCCCCCACACCCCTCTGCCCCCCGATCCCCCATTGTTGTCACGTCATGTTATTGCTGGTTTATGAGCAGAGGAGCATGTTCGGCAGCGCACAATCACGGAGTACTTACAAGCAGACACAGTGTGTAGACAGAAAAGGGAGAACGGACGCATTTTGGCTTAAAAACTAACGATAAAGGTGAAGTTATAATAATAATAATAATAATAATAATAATAATAATAATAATAATAATAATAATAATAATAGTTATAACACTGAAACGTCCACAGGAAGAGGTGCTTTAAGACATGGCTAGCTAGCGGCTAATGTCCAGTGTTGTAGCTACTTCTAAATCACTAATCCTCGCCTTCATGGCGACAAATAAAGTAAGTTTCTTACAAGTATCATCCCTGCAGGACGAGGAATAGCTAAACATGCTTCACTACACACCGTAGCTCACCGCCGTCACAATGTAAACAAATGCCATTGGTGCAACTACACCTAACATCTACTGTAATGATACCAAGTACAGTCGCGTATCTAGTCGATAGTACTATGATTACGTCGATATTTTTTGGCATCACAACATCTTTGTTCGTGTTTTTTAGATTTATATTATGTTTATAAACTCAGGAAATATGTCCCTGGACACATGAGGACTTTGAATATGACCAATGTATGATCCTGTAACGACTTGGTATCGGATTGATACCCAAATTTGTGGTATCATCCAAAACTAATGTAAAGTATCAAACAACAGAAGAATAAGTGATTATTACATTTTAACAGAAGTGTAGATGGAACATGTTAAAAGAGAAAGTAAGCAGATATTAACAGTATATTAACAAGTAGATTAATAATTTATTTTCTACCACTTGTTCTTAATATTGTTGACAAAATAATAGATTGTAAAATGACACAATATGTTACTGCATATGTCAGCATACTAAATTAAGGGCCTTTATTTCCTTACTTACTAATACAAGACACGTTGTCTCACATGTTCACTATTTTATTTAAGGACAAACTTGCAATAAGAAACATATGTTTAATGTACCGTAATATTTTTTGTTAAAATAAAGCCAATAATTACATTTTTTGAGGTCCCCTTTATTTAGAAAAGTACCGAAAAGTACTGAAAACTATCAAAATAATTTTGGTACCGGTACCAAAATATTGGTATCGGGACAACACTAATACACACAAGCCAAAGTCCTGTCTTTTGAATACTGTATTGAGCCAAATAAATTAATATATATAAAGTATATTCTTTTATGAAACTCCTTTCTTCCTGTCACTCACACAAACTGACCATTCAGCAGCCATGATGCAATCTGTATTTAACTAATAAAGAAGAGGTTGTCTTCAAAAATATTTTTAAGTGTGGTTTTGTATTCAATCAGGTGACAAATTGTTTTCTTGACAAATACAAAGTCACGCTTCGCTGCACCGAAGAAGGACTTCGTCACAGTTGTTCCTTTTTGCTAACTTTTATACTTTAACCTCCATGATGCCTTCCAAGCAGGAGGCAGACTTTTCTGATGGCAGTGCAACAAAGAAAAGCAATGTGAAGTAAATTTACCCGTGACAAAATGCTCAGAAAATGAAGGAAAAGCCAACCATACTTCATTTTAGCCCAAAAAAATCCTCTCATAGTCCTCATAATCGTCTGCAAAATCACATGGTCGGGACATTCTGTTAAGGGTTGAGATGACCCCCTGGGAGGTGAGGGGAGCAGTGGGCAGCAGCGGTACCGCGCCCGGGAATCATTTTTTGGTGATTTAACCCCCAATTCCAACCCTCGATGCTGAGTGCCAAGCAGGGAGGTAATGGGTCCCATTTTTATAGTCTTTGGTATGACTCGGCCGGGGTTTGAACTCACAACCTACCGATCTCAGGGCGGACACTCTAACCACTAGGCCACTGAGTAGGTGTATAATATATCAATAAATAAATATTGTCAAAAAATATATTTTAATTGTTTTTGACAATTTTGCACAAATTATTCAAATGTCAATACATTTTTGATGGAGTATCCAAAATACAGTGACACTTAAAAATTTCAGCTTTTCTACCTGATGACAGCTTTTGGCCATGATTACATAAAAAATGTCCGCTTTTGAAATATTTTAGTTTTCGGGCTCTAAAAATACCAACACTGTAAAGAAAATGAGCCTTACATCACCTGAAGATATACACTGTATTGCCAAAAGTATTTGGCCACCCATCCAAATGATCAGAATTAGGTGTCCTAATCACTTGGCCCGGCCACAGGTGTAGAAAATCAAGCACTTAGGCAAGGAGACTGTTTCTACAAACATTTGTGAAGGAATGGGCTGCTGTGATTTCCAGCATGGAACTGTCATAGGATGCCACATGTGCAACAAATCCAGTCGTGAAATTTCCTCGCTCCTAAATATTCTGGGTTTGGAGGTTGCCAGGAGAACGGTACATTTCGGACTGCATTGTGCCGAGTGTGAAATTTGGTGGAGGAGGAATTATGGTGTGGGGTTGTTTTTCAGGAGTTGGGCTTGGCCCCTTAGTATCGGTGAAAGGAACTTTGAATGCTCCAGGATACCAAAACATTTTGGACAATTCCATGCTCCCAACCTTGTGGGAACAGTTTGGAGCGGGCCTCTTCCTCTTCCAACATGGTCCATAAAGACATAGATGAAAGAGTCTGGTGTGGATGAACTTGACTGGCCTGCACAGAGTCCTGACCTGAACCCAATAGAACACCTTTGGGATGAATTAGAACGGAGACTGAGAGCCAGGCCTTCTCGACCAACATCAGTGTGTGACCTCACCAATGCGCTTTTGGAAGAATGGTCGAAAATTCCTATAAAGACACTCCGCAACCTTGTGGACAGCCTTCCCAGAAGAGTTGAAGCTGTAATAGCTGCAAGAGGTGGACCCACATCTTATTGAACCCTATGGGTTAGGAATGGGATGGCACTTCAAGTTCATATGTGAGTCAAGGCAGGTGGCCAAATACTTTTGGCAATATAGTGTATGTGATTGATTGGTGATCAATACAGGGTGTACTCCGCCTCATGCCCTAATTCAGATGATAGGCTCCGCCCCTTCACCTCCTGAAGAACAAAGAAAGGAAAATCGATGGACGATTGGAATTGTGCACGCCTGAATTTGGCAATGAGGTGAGAATGCTGTCCATTTTCTAAGCACCACTTCCATCACCTGCTGACTGGTCAGAAAACCCCTGTGATGGATGAGGAGGGAGTCAGCTGGCAGGTCTGTCACTTCTCTCCTGTGCAGACACAAAGAAGATGTGAGGAAGTGAAGGACAGCAGAGAGAGAGGGAAGCAGCGTTCACATTGTTTGCTTCTGCTGCAACAACAAGAAGAAGAAAAGATGTCAGCGTGAGAGAGAAGAGCTGATCAGAGTTCATTTTAATCATTTTTCATGTCACGTGACGTGTGGAATAAAATTAGTTTCTGTTTTCTCTTGATCTCTGTGCTTATTGATGTGGCAGGAATGAAGACTGTGGAACTAATGATGATTGTGGAACTAATGATGATTATAGAACTATAGATAATTCTGGAACTAATAATTATGAAACTAATGATGATTACGGAACCAATGGTGATTATGGAACTCATAATAATTATGGAACTAATGATGATTATGTAACTAATGATGATTATGGAACTAATGATGATTATGGAACTCATAATGATTATGGAACTAATGATGATTATGGAACTCATAATGATTATGGAACTAATGATGATTATGTAACTAATGATGATTATGGAACTAATGATGATTATGGAACTAATGATGATTATGGAACTAATGATGATTATAGAACTATAGATGATTCTGGAACTAATAATTATGAAACTAATGATGATTACGGAACCAATGGTGATTATGGAACTCATAATGATTGTGGAACTAATGATGATTATGGAACTCATAATGATTATGGAACTAATGATGATTATGTAACTAATGATGATTATGGAACTAATGATGATTATGGAACTAATGATGATTATGGAACTCATAATGATTATGGAACTAATGATGATTATGGAACTCATAATGATTATGGAACTAATGATGATTATGGAACTCATAATGATTAAGGAACTTGTGATGATTGTGAAAATAATGATGATTATGGAAATAATGATGATTATGTAACTAATGATGATTATGGAACTAATGATGATAATGGAACTAATGATGATTGTGGAACTAATAATGATTGTGGAACTAATGATGATTGTGGAACTAATAATGATTGTGGAACTAATGATGATTATGGAACTAATGATGATTATGGAACTAATGATTATTGTGGAACTAATAATGATTGTGGAACTAATGATGATTATGAAACTAATGATGATTATGGAACTAATGATGATTATGGAACTAATGATGATTGTGGAACTAATAATGATTGTGGAACTAATAATGATTGTGGAACTGATGATGATTATGGAACTAATGATAATGGAACTAATAATAATTGTGGAACTAATGATGATTATGGAACTCATAATGATTATGGAACTAATGATGATTATGTAACTAATGATGATTATGGAACTAATGATGATTATGGAACTAATGATGATTATGGAACTCATAATGATTATGGAACTAATGATGATTATGGAACTCATAATGATTATGGAACTAATGATGATTATGGAACTCATAATGATTAAGGAACTTGTGATGATTGTGAAAATAATGATGATTATGGAAATAATGATGATTATGTAACTAATGATGATTATGGAACTAATGATGATAATGGAACTAATGATGATTGTGGAACTAATAATGATTGTGGAACTAATGATGATTGTGGAACTAATAATGATTGTGGAACTAATGATGATTATGGAACTAATGCTGATTATGGAACTAATGATTATTGTGGAACTAATAATGATTGTGGAACTAATGATGATTATGAAACTAATGATGATTATGGAACTAATGATGATTATGGAACTAATGATGATTGTGGAACTAATAATGATTGTGGAACTAATAATGATTGTGGAACTGATGATGATTATGGAACTAATGATAATGGAACTAATAATAATTGTGGAACTAATGATGATTGTGGAACTAATGATGATTATGAAACTGATGATGATTATGGAAACAATGATGATTGTGAAACTAATGATGATTATGGAACAAATTATGATTATGGAACTAAATGATTGTGAAACTAATGATGATTATGGAACTAATGATGATTATGGAACTAATGATAATTGTGGAACTAATAATGATTGTGGAACTGATGATGATTATGGAACTAATTATTATGGAACTAATAATAATTATGGAACTAATAATGATTGTCGAACTAACAAGGATTGTGGAACTAATGAAGATTGTGGAACTAATACTGATTAAGGAACTAATAATGATTGTGAAACTAATGATGATTATGAAACTAATGATGATTATGGAAACAATGATGATTGTGAAACTAATGATGATTATGGAACAAATTATGATTATGGAACTAATAATGATTATGGAACTAATGATGATTTTGGAACTAATGATGATTATGGAACTAATGAATATTGTGGAAATAATAATGGTTGTGGAACTGATGATGATTATGGAACTAATGATTATGGAACTAATAATAATTACGAAACTAATGATGATTATGGAACTAATAATAATGATGAACTAATGATGATTATGGAACTAATAATAATGATGGAATTAATTATAATTATGGCACTAATGATGATTATGGAATTAATGATGATTATGGAACTAATGATGATTGGGGAATTAATGTTGATTGGGGGAGTAATGAAGACTGTGGAACTAATGATGATTATGAAGCTAATTATGATTATGGAACTAATGATGATTACGGAACCAATGGTGATCATGGAACTAATGATGATTATGGAACTAATGATGATTATGGAACTAATGATTATTGTGGAACTAATAATGGTTGTGGAACTGATGATGATTATTGAACTAATGACTATGGAACTAATAATAATTATGAAACTAATGATGATTATGGAACTCATAATAATTATGAAACTAATGATGATTATGTAACTAATAATAATGATGGAATTAATGATGATTATGGAACTAATGATGATTGGGGAACTAATGAGAATTGGGGAACTAATGAGAATTGGGGAACTAATGTTGATTGGGGAAGTAATGAAGACTGTGGAACAAATGATTATGAAGCTAATTATGATTATGGAACTAATGATGATTACGGAACCAATGGTGATTATGGAACTAATTAGGATTGTGGAACCAATGATGATTATGGATCTCATAATGATTATGGAACTGATGATGATTGTGGAACTAATGAAGACAATTGAACTAATGATGATTGTGAAATTAATGATGATTATGGAACGAATAATGATTATGGAACGAATGATGATTATGAAACTAATGATGATTTTTAAACTAATGGTGATTATGGAACTCATAATGATTATGGAACTAATAATGATTATGGAACTCATGATTATGGAACTAATAATGATTGTAAAACTAATGATGATTACTGAACTAATAATGATTGTAAAACTAATGATGATTACTGAACTAATGATGATCATGTAACTCATAACGATTATGGAACTAATAATGATTATGGAATTAATGATGATTGTGAAACTAATGATGATTTTGAAATTAATGATGATTATGGAACTAATGATGATTATGGAAGTAATAATAATTATGGAACTAATGATTATTATGGAACTAATGATTATTCAACTAATAATGATTGAAAAAACTAATGATGATTATGTAACTCATAACGATTATGGAACTAATAATGTTTCTGGAACTAATGATGATTATGGAAACAATGATTATTGTGAAACTAATGATGATTATGAAACTAATGATGATTGTGGAACTAATGATGATTATGAAACTAATGATGATCATGAAATTAATGATGATTATGGAACTAATGATGATTATGGAACTAATGATGATTATGGACTTAACAATAATTATGGAACTAATGATGATTATGGAACTGATAATAATGATGGAACTTTTGATTGATTGATTGAAACTTTTATTAATAGATTGCACAGTGAAGTACATATTACGTACAATTGACCACTAAATGGTAACACCCGAATACGTTTTTCAACTTGTTTAAGTCGGGGTCCACTTAAATTGATTCATGTTACAGATATATACTATCAAATGTATACTAACATCATAATACAGTCATCGCACAAGATAATCATCAGAGTATATACATTGAATTATTTACATTATTTACAATCCGGGGTGTGGGATAAGAAGGGGGGGTTAGGTTTGGTTGGTATGAACACTTCAGTCATCAACAATCAGCATCAACAATTGCATCATCAGAGAAATGGACATTGAAACAGTGTAGGACTGACTTGGTAGGATATGTACAGCAAGTAGTGGACATAGAGAGAGAGATCAGAAAGTATAAGAAAAAGTGTCTACATTTGATTATTTACATTTGATTATTTACAATCCTAAGAGGTATTATGTGGAAGGGAGGGTATCAGTTTAGGGTTGTAGTTGCCTGGAGGTGTTGTTTTAGTGCAGTTTTGAAGGAGGATAGAGATTAAAGTTTTAAAGTACCAATGATTGTCACACACACACTAGATGTGGTGAAATTTGTCCTCTGCATTTGTCCCATCCCCTTGGGGAGCAGTGGGCAGCAGCGGCGCCGCGCCCATGCCCTTTCTTTTACGCCTGTTGGGAATGCATTCCATATTGATGTGGCATAGAAAGAGAATGAGTTAAGACCTTTGTTAGATCGGAATCTGGGTTTAACGTGGTCATTTACGTTAAGGAAGTAGTTTGACATGTACTTCGGTATCAGGGAGGTGTAGCGGATTTTATAGACTAGGCTCAGTGCAAGTTGTTTTACTCTGTCCTCCACCCTGAGCCAGCCCACTTTGGAGAAGTTGGTAGGAGTGAGGTGGGATCTGGGGTGGAGGTCTAGAAGTAATCTGACTAGCTTGTTGTGGGATGTTTGGAGTCTAGATTTGAGGGATTTGGAGTTGCTAGGGTACCAGGAGGTGCATGCGTAATCGAAAAAGGGTTGAACGAGAGTTCCCGCCAGAATCTTCATGGTGCTTTTGTTGACCAGAGAGGAGATTATATAGAGAAATCTCGTTCGTTGGTTGACCTTTTGATTACCTTGGTTGTCATTTTATCACAGGAAAGATTAGCCTCTAGAATGGAACCTAGGTAGGTGACCTCATCTTTCCTGGTGATAACAATGTCACCCACTTTTATAGTGAAGTCATTGACTTTCTTAAGGTTGATGTGGGACCCAAACAGGATGGATTCTGTTTTACCCAAGTGTATGGATAGCTTGTTGTCAGCGAGCCAGGTGCAAGTTCTACAGAGTTCAGCACTGAGGATTTTCTCCACCTGTGACTTGTCCTTGCCCGATACCAGCAGGGCCGAGTCATCCGCAAACAAGAACAATTCACAGTCGCATGCCGATGACAAGTCGTTTATGTATATTAGGAACAGTAGAGGCCCTAATATACTGCCTTGGAGGACTCCACAGATGGGGGGGGGGGGGGGGGGGGGGGGCACACGGTGCCGTTCACCTCTACCACCTGTTTTCTCCCCTCCAAATAAGATTGCATCCAGCTCGATGAGGTTTTATCAAATCCGATTGCTCTGAGTTTATCCAACAGTATAGCGTGGTTAACGGTGTCAAAGGCCTTCTGAAGGTCCAGCATGACCATGCCGCAGTATTTGCCCGCGTCCACCTCATGTTTGATGTGGTCGGTCAGATAGAGAAGGCATGTGTCAGTGGAGTGGTTAGTTCTGAAGCCGGATTGGAATTTGTACATTTGTACTAATGATGATTATGGAACTAATGATGGTTGGGGAACAAATGATGATTGGGGAACTAATGATTATTGAACCAATGATAATAATGGAACCAATGATGATTATGGAACTAATGATGATTAGGGAACCAATTAATTATTATGGAACTAATGATGATTATGGAAATCATAATTATTATGGAATTAATGTTTATGGAACTCATGATTGTAAAACGAATGATGATTACGGAATAAATGATTATGGAACTCATGATTGTAAAACTAATGAAAACTTCGGAACTAATGAAGATTATGAAACTAATGATTATGGAACCAGTGATGATTATGGAACGCATAATGACTATGGAACTCATTATGATTATGGAACTAATGATGATTATGAAACTCCTGATGATTGTGGAACAAATGGTGATCATGGAACTAATGATTATTATGGAACTAATAATAATTATGAAACTAATGATGATTATGGAACTGATGATTAAGGAACTAATAATTATGAAGCTAATGATGATTATGGAACTAATGATGATGACAGAACTAATGATGATTGTGGAACTAATGATGAATATGGAACTAATGATGATTATGAAACTAATGATGATTATGGAACCAATTATGATTATGGATCTCATAATGATTATGGAACTGATGATGATTGTGGAACTAATTAAGACAGTGAAACTAATGATGATTGTGAAACTAATGATGATTATGGAACTCATAATGATTGTGGAACTCATAATGATTGTGGAACTCATAATGATTGGGGAACTAATGTTGATTATGGAACTTATGATTGTGGATCTAATGATGATTATGCAACTCATGATTGTGGAACTAATGAGGTTTATGGAACTCATGATGATTATGGAACCAATAATGATTATGAAACTCATTAAGATTTTGAAACTAATGATGATTAAGGAAATCATGATGATTGTAAAACTAATGATGATTACGGAACCAATGATGATTATGGAACTAATGATGATTATGGAACTCAAATTAATTATGGAACTAATGATGATTGTGGAACTACTGACGATTATGAAAGTAACGATGATTGTGAAACTAATGATTATGGAACTAATGATGATTTTGGAACTAATGATTATGGAACTCAATGATAATGAAAGTAATGATTATGGAACTCAATGATTATGGAACTAATAATGAATAAGGAACTAATAATAATTGTGAAACGAATGATCATGGAACTAATGATGATTGTGAAACTTATGATGATTATGGAACTAATGATGATTATTGAACTAATGACAATTATGGAACTAATGATGATTATAGAACTAATGCTGATAATGGAACTTTTTATGATTGCAGAACAGTCCCAGGTGTTGGCAGGTAGCTGACAGATGGCTCTTTGAAGCCCACTGAGCTCCAGTATGCAAGAAAGAGAAATAAATAAGAAATACAGCAGAATGTTACATTAGATGCCACTTGGGCAAAAACACTCCACTCCTCAGCATCTGGAGGTGGAAAATGTAATAAAAATGAACACTTTTATGTATGAGTTATAATGTTGGAGTCATAAATATAGTGAGCTTCAAACATGGAGGCTGCAAAACGATCCTTAAACGTTGACCTGATTGTGCAGCTGGAAGGGTGATGGCATAATGAGGCATAGCAATGAGATGAACTTTTACATCTCTCTAAATAGTAATCATTTCAAGAAACCATTTTGTAGAATGGACCCTTTGCACTTTGGAGTAGTCAGTGTACAACTATAACAAAAGTGACATCATGAACTTGTGTGTATTTCCAGCAGAAATGTCATATACAGTATATTGTTACACAAAAAAATGGCATGACTTTTCTATAGAAACTACATGAATATTGAAGTTTCAACATTACTTGGCTATAAGTCAACATTGTCAGCAATCTGCTCTGTTCCCTGTATAAAAGTTATAAAAGTTAATACTTTTCAATTTTTATATCATACATTAAAAGGGGAACTGCACTTTTTTGGGGAATTTTGTCTCTCGTTCAAAATCATTATGAGAGACAAGAACATACGTCTTTTTCTTCTTTAGGATTTCAAAGATGATAAAAAAAAGCGCTTGAAAGATGCAGCTAATGGGAGTCAACGTAGCCTTCAAAGCCCTCCAAAACAACTTCAAAGTCCTCCATCAAAGTTTTATTTACATATTGCAACTCTATATATAATGTAATACCAGTCCATCGAATGAGGCGCTCAAATATTGTGATAGTAATATTTAATACATGCAGCACGTCATGCGTGTTATTACAAATACATACACTGTCGAGTTAGCTGTCTACAAACAAAACATGAAATGTGGGTTAATACTTTACAGATACTGTAAAATGGTTGTCCATGTTTTTCAGTCAGTATAGATTGGTGTCCTATCACATTGTGTTGTGCATTACAAACTCAAACACCATTCGGGAGCTGGCGCAGATGCTAGCTTATCTCTTGCCGTAGCTAGCTCACGGCTATTACTGTAGCACGCCGATGTGTTACTAGGCTCGAGAAAAAGTTTCATTAGTGTTCATTACAGCTTGGTTATTATACAGGTTACAAAACATGAAGAAAGAATTGTTGGTGGGTTTTGAATGCATTTTTAAAGTGATTTAGAGGCCGAATGTATGGCTCCCATTAGCTGCATTGCGAGCCACCTCGACCAAGTCAATTTTTACATGTTAAAATGCAAAAAAAATTAAACACCTTTTGTGTTCTTGTCTCTCATAGTTATTGTGAATGATAGGCAAAATTCCCCAAAAGTACTGTTCCCCTTTAACTGTTTATGGTACAATTATCCAATATTGTAGGAAGGAAGGTGACAGGAAAGAAGAAAGGAATGTAGTAAGTAAGGAAAGATCAAATGAAAGAAGGTAGAAAGGAAGGAAAGACACATTATAGTAAGAAAAGAAGGAAGGAAGGTATTTAAGAAAAATGTAAGTAAGTCGTTAATAAGTAAGTAAGCATGTCAGTAAGTAAGTAAATAAATAAGTCAGTACGTAAGTAAATAGGTATGTAATTACATTAAAAAGTAATTAAATAAGAAGGTAAGTTAGTCGGTAAATAGGTAGGTAAGTAAAGACGTAAGTAAATAAGTAGGAAGATAGGTAAGTAAGTAAAGTCCAAGTAAATCGTTAATAAGTAAGTAAGCATGTCAGTAAGTAAGTAAATAAGTATGTAAGTAAATAGGTAAGTAATTACATAACTAAGTAAGTAAATAAGAAGGTAAGTGAGTCGGTAAATAGGTAGGTACGTAAAGAGGTAAGTAAATAAGTAGGAAGATAGGTAAGTAAATAAATAAATAAAAGAAAATAAGTATTTAAGTAAATAAGTAAACACGTAAGTAAGTAAGTAGCTAAGCAAATAAGTAGCTAAGCAAATAAGTATGTAAGTAAGTAACCAAGTAAATAATTAAGTAAGTAGGTAAATGAATAGGTAAGTGCATAGGTTAGTAAGTAAGTAAGTAAGTAAGTAAGTAAGTAAGTAAGTAAGTAAATAATTATGTAACTAAATAAGTAAATAAGAAACCAAGTAAGTACATAAATAGGTAAGTCAGTAAGAATATAAATATGTAGGTAAATAGATAGGTAAATAAGTATTTAAGTAAGTAAGTAAGTAAATAAATAGGTAAGTAATTACATAACTAAGTAAGTAAATAAGAAGGTAAGTGAGTCGGTATATAGGTAGGTAAGTAAAGAGGTAAGTAAATAAGTAGGAAAATAGGTAAGTAAATGAATAAAGAAAAGCAAATAAATATTTAAGTAAGTACGTAAACAAGTAAGTAAGTAGCTAAGCAAATACATAATTAAGAACTTAGTAAGTAATTAAGTATGTAAGTAAGTAACCAAATAATTAAGTAAATAGGTAAATGAATAGGTAGGTGCATAGGCAATTAAGTAAGTAATTAAATAATTATGTAACTAAATAAGTAAATAAGAAACCAAGTAAGTACATAAATAGGTAACTGAGTAAGAATATAAATATGTAGGTAAATAGGTAAGTAAATAAGTATGTAAGTAAGAAGGTAAGTGAGTGAGTAAATAGGTAAGTAAAGAGGTAAGTAAATAAGTAGGAAAATAGGTAAGTAAATAAATAAATAAAAGCAATTAAGTATTTAAGTAAACAAGTAAGTAGCTAAGCAAATAAGTAATTCAGAACTTAGTGAGTAATTAAGTATGAAAGTAAGTAACCAAGTAAGTACGTGAATAAGTACTTTGGAAAAATTAATAACAGGTCGGTAAATAAGTAAGTATGTAATTAAAGAATTATGTAACTTAATAAGTAAGTAAATAAGTAACCAAGTAAGTGCATAAATAGGTAAGTGAGTAAGTATACACATATGTAGATAAATAAGTAAATAAGTAAGCAAGCAAATAGGTAAATAACTAAATATACAGGTCATTATGTAACTTAGTAAGTAAATAAGTAACTTGTGTAAATAACTAAGTACGTGAATAAGTAACTAAATAATTTGTCACGCTTGGTGATACTCTCAAAGAGGCTAGCGGATCCCAAGATGCAATACAGAGGCAGGAGTAAGATCAAAAAGGGTCTTTATTGCTCAAGACAGTGATAACAAAAAAACTATGGTGCATAAAAAAGGGAAACAAAAGATTGAAACAAGTAAAATACGGTATAAAGAACAGAGTGGCTACCTCTGCCGGGAAGAAGACTATACCGGGCAGGAAGGCGAAAGGTCGTACAGGAACTGGAATTGAGGAGAAGAATCCAGAGCATGAATAAGAAGTCCTGTGTCACAAAAAGTAATCAGCCAGTGCCTTCCTGCCTGTACAGGTGTTATTTAATAGGCCTGCAAATTGAGCACACCTGCAGCACCCCCTGGTAATTAGGCCTGGCTCTGGGTGTGGTTATGTCTGTAACAAAGAAACACACAAACAAAGGAAAAACCACGTAACTGCTGCAAACACTGAACACCTAAATGGTCTTATCACCCAAACAAAAGGTGAGAAACAAGTAAATGTAATTGGTGTCACAATAGCGTGTGACATAATTAGAGAAATAAATAAGTAAGTCATTAAATAAGTATTTAAGTAAGTAAAGAAGTAAGTAAGTAAATATGTGATAAATAGGTATTTGAGTAAGTAAAGAAGTAAGTAAGTAAAAATGTGATAAATAGGTATTTGAGTAAGTAAAGAAGTAAGTAAGTACATAATTAAATGCGTTTGTAAATAAGTAAATAAGTACCGGTGTAAACAGCATTTGTATGAACTGTAAATCATAACTAAGAAATCAATCTTATTGAATTCTCATCCGTTAAGAACCTAATTTATTTTTTTTTGCGTTGACTCTCAGGAAGTTTCTATTTGTGTACTTTCACTCCACAGAGTTTGTAGTTTGTAAAATGTCAGCAATAATTATGTCAACAATATATTTAAAGAATTCACTTGGGTGACTTCGTTTTGAAGAAGAGCTTTTCTTATGATTATATATTATGTTTAATATTTCAAGAATGAAAATAATAATATTTGTATCCTCTTTTTGTGGTGTGTTTTCTGCTCTGTTGTATTACCTGGTTTTGGGGTTCCGGGACATGGCTACTCCCTCACACCTGCTGTCAGGCTTGGTCAAATGATAGGACTCAGATGCAGAGTAGGGATTAATTCGGCAAGCTTTTATTTTGAAAGCTTCCTTTTACCTCCAGAGTCAGGGCAATATAGGCTATAACTAACCTAGTCGGCGAAAAAGGTTCCAAAAAAGGAACAACCGAAAATCACTCCGAAAGGAGGAAAACACAAAAACAATAACAAACTATACTGTGCGCCGTATATTCTATGAAATGTATTATAAACAAACAACGCTCCAATAAGAGGAAGAAACAATGGCTATGAAACTTCAACACTTTCTCTAATCTAATAGAGGTTAACAAAAAATGTCACTCAAAAAATTGAGGAAAAGGAAGAACTGTAAGAAAAATTAAAAACTCACCACTTCGGCTGAAAAACTAAATAACACAAAATCACTCTGTTGAGGAGGAGAAAAAGAGAACTCAAAATAGCAATGAAGGAATTCAGGATCAAGGTATTCAAACACGAGACGAGGCAAGGCATGGACAGGATGCGAGAGAGGCACGAATAAACGAGACAATCTGTCACAGAACAAAGGGAGGCGTGGGCTTATAAGACACATGAGGGTATTGGGGAACAGGTGGAAACAATCAGGGGTCAGGGATGACGTCAGACTGATGACACAAAAGGAAGGGCAAGTGACCTGAAATGAGAGGAGTTACTTTTCAAACTAAAACATGCAATTCACAAGACAGAAGAAACCAAGACAAGACATCCCTCACCGCGGTGTGACACCTGCAGCCAATTTGCAATCTGGCCTACTTAAAGGAGTCTTATGTAAAAATGTGGCCAGAAATGGTACTGCAATCACGGTCAAAATTCTGTAGTCCCCCCACCCCCCCTCCCCCTGACTGAGGTTGCCAGATACGCAGCTGAATCCAGCTCGATCGACTGGGCTACTCCAAGGAGCTTCAAACTTCCACTGCTTCTTACTAGGGGTTGAGGTGCTGGGACCATAATAGCTGAATAGACAAGCATTTTGTCAATAACAAATCTCTAACCAACACATTTTACACAGAAATTAGGATATTTTACATCATGCCTGCGTACAATATCACAACAAATGGCAATCATATGGTTATTGTCAGTACTATCCGAAAACAAAGACTAAAACAAACTACAACCAACGCTTGCAATGGTTATATTGGTGAAAATAAATAGAGTATGCTTAGCAGCCTAATGTACGCCCAAAGCTAAAGAGGAGACATTTTACCAAGGTATGCCTATAGGCTACACGAATAAGGAATTATTTTATCATATGATTTGGCTGTCTCCATACGTTTCACATTGCCATGATGACAGCCGTGCTAATGTTGGAACCCATTTCCTCAGCGTACCAGCATATTGAGAACAAAATAGGCACTGACACTACCCATATCCACGTAGATTTTATTTGTCGAAAATATATATTCCCCTGTCAGTTCAATGACACATCGACATACAGGCTAACGGGGGAAAATATGCCCGTTAGCCTGTATGTCGATGTGCCATTGACTGGGCTAGCATGCAAAGCATTTGTTACACGAACATACTAGCTTTGTTAGACAAGATCATAGACTGTATTGGAAAATATAGAATTCATACTAAATGTCCATTTCTATTTGTTATAATAATAAGAATGTGGTAATCTGTAAATGCCCTTGCCTATTTCTATTGTCTGCACCATGTTCACTCTCTCTCTCATCCACAGTATGGAGTGCAGCTGACGCAAGGCAGCAGCACACACCTGAGCTTGATTAGCAGCAGCCTATTTTAACTGGCTGCTGACGGCCGGTGAGCGCCGTAACTTTGCCATTGCTACCAAACGGTTGGTCGTGCAAGAGGACTCACTAAGTCGCGAACCTTTCACCTCAGGTTGGCCCGTTTAATCCTAGCCTTGTCTAGCGTTTTATTTTGGTACCTTGTTTTATCACTTCTCTCATGAAGTATATTTTTCCTAGCCTTGTCTAGCGCCTTTAGTTTTGTGTTTTTATTTTACTCTCAGTAGTTTGTTACATGGTGTGTTGTGTTTTCCACCATCGCCATTGTTTTGTTTTGCTACCTTGTGCTTCCGCCAAATAAAGAGGAAGAACAATTGAAAACCCAAACTCGTCTCTGCATCCTTGGGATCCACATCACCACATCCTAACAGAAAGTTCCGGCCAAAACGATGGAACCCGCAGAGACAGACTCCTGGAAGAGAGCATTGCAAGGCCAGGCTCAAAGGATCAACCAGCAGGGGGACCAGCTTGACCACCTGAGCCGAGGTCTACAGGGGATGTCGGAGCGCCAAGACGCCATGTTGGAGCGAATCAACATGCTGTTAGCCACCGTCGTACCCACCTCGACCACCGTGCCTGACCAGGCATCCACCCAGCCTCCACAACCCGCTAGTACTAGCAATATACGGCTTTCCCGACCCGAACGTTTTTCCGGGGAAAAGGAAGACGTAAGACAATTCCTGACGCAGTGTGAACTCCATTTTGAGCTAAACGCGTCCGCTTTCACCTCTGAGCGGGCTAAAGTAGCGTTTGTGATCTCTCACCTGTCTGGCCGCGCTGGCACCTGGGCGACTGCCGAATGGAACCGTCAGACCACCTCCAGCTCCACATACGCGAACTTTTCCAAGTCCTTGAAGCAAATATTCCAACGACGACTCCCAGGTAGAGAGGCAGCGAGATCCCTTTTCCGGCTGCAACAGGGTTCACGACGGGTCGCGGATTACGCGATCGAGTTCCGCACCATGGCGGCCGACTGTGACTGGGGTCCCTCGGCGTTGTTGGACGCCTTCTTCCTGGGTCTCGCGGACGAAATTCGTCATATGATGATCCCGCTGTCACTCCCGACGAACCTGGATGATCTTATTGAGCTGGCGGTGCAAATCGACTTCCGCCTACTAGAGGAGAGGAGGGACCGACGGGGAAGACAAGCCCCACCTAGCAGCCAATCAGCGCCTGCTAGACCCGCCATCTGCAAGACGGAGCAACTCGTCCTCGAAGACACCTCTCCTTCATGGCAGATAGACGAGCCAATGCAACTGGGAGGCCGTCGACTCACCACCGCTGAGAGGGAACGCCGTTTTCGCCTCCAACTCTGCCTATACTGTGGAGGCGCTGATCACCTCATCTCCTGCTGCAAGGAACTGCCACGCCCCGCGGCACGGCCACGAGCGCGCCCTCACTCGCCAGAGGACACGTCCACCAGAGGTCGCCGTTCTCCTTCGTTGGCCGCAGGCAGAATGCAGCTAAAAGGTACTCTTTCTTGGCCTAACCAACAAATAGACATTTGCGCTCTCATTGACTCGGGAGCAGATGATAACTTTTTGGATTTTGAGTTCATGAGACTCCATAAGATTCCTGTTGTAAAACTGTGTGTACCCAAGAGGGTGTATTCTCTAGATGGGCGCCTATTAGCCAGCATAACCCACCAGACACTCCCACTCAACCTGCGCTTGTCTGGAAATCATTGTGAGAAAATAATTTTTTTGATTGTGCCATCACGGTCCGCGCCCATCATTCTTGGGTTAACCTGGTTACAGAAGCATAACCCGAGCATAGACTGGCCTCGTTCGGCCATTATTAATTGGAGTGTTACCTGCCACCTACATTGTCTCCGTTCCGCAGCGGGATCTCACACACCGCCACCTACCACCGTTGTAGAGAACATAGACTTGACAAACGTGCCCACAAACTACCATGACTTAAGAGCGGTGTTTAGCAAAGATAGAGCACTCTCACTTCCCCCCCACCGACCCTACGATTGCGGTATCGATTTGCTAGCCGGAGCGGCTTTACCATCGACCCGTTTGTACAAGGTGTCGAACACCGAACTCAAAGCACTAGAGGAATACATAAACACTTCAATAGCTGCGGGCCTCATTCGCCCCTCGACCGCACCAGTAGCCGCCGGATTTTTTTTTGTCGAAAAGAAGGACAAGTCCCTACGGCCTTGTATAGACTACCGCGCTCTTAATCTGATTACTGTCAAGAATAAGTATCCTCTTCCTCTCCTTGATTCTGCATTTACTCCCTTACAGTCCGCAAGGTTTTTTACTAAACTCGATCTACGTAACGCGTACCATCTAGTTCGCATCCGAGAGGGGGATGAATGGAAGACCGCATTCAACACTCCTCTCGGACATTTTGAGTATCTTGTCATGCCGTTTGGACTTACAAATGCACCTGGCGTTTTTCAGGGCTTCATTAATGATATTTTTCGGGACATGACAGGGCGGTTTCTCTTCGTTTACCTGGACGACATATTAATTTATTCTTCGACATTTGACGAACATGTGCAGCAGGTTCGGTTAGTCCTTCAACGTTTGCTCGAAAATAAACTGTTCGTCAAGGCAGAAAAATGCGAGTTTCACTCATCTTCCGTACCCTTCTTAGGATTTATCATTGAGGAGGGTAGACTCAGACCGGACCCTGCTAAGGTCAAAGCAGTAGTAGACTGGCCCACTCCGGTGTCCAAGAAGCACCTCCAGAGATTCTTGGGCTTCTCTAATTTTTATCGGCGATTTATTCGCAATTTTAGTCGCGTCGCGGAGCCACTTACGAGGCTAACTTCTACTAAGGTTCTGTTTGAATGGACACCCGATGCTAATTCCGCGTTCCTAAGGCTAAAAAGATTGTTTACGTCGGCTCCTGTGCTTTGTTACCCTGACCGTTCTCTCCAATTTTTTGTTGAAGTGGACGCTTCTGATTCAGGTGTAGGGGCCGTACTCTCCCAGCAATCTACCAGCGACCAGAAGTTGCACCCCTGTGCTTTCTTCTCTCGTCGCCTATCCCCTGCCGAGAAGAATTATGACATTGGCAACAGGGAGCTTCTGGCGGTCATCTTGGCCCTTCAGGAGTGGAGACACTGGCTGGAAGGGGCGGAGCTACCATTCATCGTCTACACGGACCACAAGAACCTGTCCTACTTAAGGACCGCACAGAGACTGAACCCTCGCCAGGCCAGGTGGGCACTATTTCTGACCCGTTTTAACTTTATCATCACTTTCCGACCTGGTTCTCAGAATGGGAAGCCCGATGCCCTGTCCCGTGTCTACTCTTCGTCCTTGGAAGATTCCTCACCTGAACCTATTGTTCCCCATACCCACTTCATTGGGGGACTCCAGTGGGACATCGAGCGGCAGGTCTTGGAGGCCCTGAAGTCGGACACATCTCCGCGGGGCTGCCCACCAGGTCGGCTGTTTGTGGTTCCTCGGCTCCGTTCCAGCGTTCTGGATTGGGCACATGGGTCGAAGATCGCTTGCCATCCAGGCATTCGTCGCACCAGTTTTATCCTCTCCCAGCGTTTTTGGTGGCCATCCATTCTGGCAGATACGAAGGCGTTTGTGGCAGCATGTCGGGTCTGCTCCCGGAACAAGGCATCCCACCAGGCTCCAGCAGGACTGCTACACCCATTACCCATCCCCTCCCGCCCGTGGTCACACATAGCTGTGGATTTTGTCACAGGACTGCCCCCCTCTGAGGGAAGCGACACCATTTTGACCATTGTGGACCGGTTCTCGAAGATGGCCCATTTCGTAGCCCTCCCCAAGCTGCCGTCTGCTCTTGAAACAGCCCAATTATTAGTGCTCCACGCTTTCCGGCTGCACGGCATCCCCACTGATGTTGTATCCGACAGAGGGCCACAGTTCTCTTCGGCCGTCTGGAGAGCATTCTGCAAGTCTCTGGGGGCCTCCCCTAGCCTATCCTCCGGCTACCACCCTCAGAGCAATGGACAGACGAGCGGACCAACCAAGACCTGGAGGCGGCCATCCGGTGCACTTGTCATCAGCAACCCGCAACCTGGTCTGAAAGTCTCCTTGGATAGAATACGCTCACAACTCTCTCATTAGCTCCGCCACCGGTCTGTCTCCATTTCACGTCGCCTATGGTTTCCAACCCCCAGTTTTTCCTTCTACCCAACCCAATGCCGACGTTACCATCCGTAACGGCACACCTGAGTCGGGCTCACCAGGCTTGGCGCAACACCAGGGCTGCGTTAAAAAGAACATCGGCCAGGAACCAGGCCTTAGCCAACCGACATCGCCACACAGCCCCACACTACCAGTTGGGACAGAAGGTCTGGTTATCGTCTCGGGACCTACCATTGGCCACCGAATCTAGGAAACTGGCTCCCAGGTTCATTGGACCATTCCCCATTGCCAAGATCATCAATCGTGTGGCAGTCAAGCTCCATCTCCCTAGATCTCTCAAGTGCCATCCTGTTTTTCACGTGTCCCGCATCAAGCTGTCTCATCCAGCCCACTCAGCCCTCCGGAGGTACCGCCTCCTCCACCCAGGCTGGTTGATGGTCACCCAGCATTTACTGTAAACACCATCTTGGATGTGAGAAGAAGGGGAAGGGGTTTCCAATACCTGGTGGACTGGGAGGGGTACGGCCCAGAGGAACGGTCATGGATTTCGAGATCGCTTATAATTGACAAGGACTTGATCAAGGACTTTTACGTTCGATTCCCAGACAAGCAGGTAGGCGCCAGGAGGCGTCCGTTGAGGGGGGGGTACTGTGGTAATCTGTAAATGTCCTTGCCTATTTCTATTGTCTGCACCATGTTCACTCTCTCTCTCATCCACAGTATGGAGTGCAGCTGACGCAAGGCAGCAGCACACACCTGAGCTTGATTAGCAGCAGCCTATTTTAACTGGCTGCTGACGGCCCGGTGAGCGCCGGAACTTTGCCAATTGCTACAAACGGTTGGTCGTGCAAGAGGACTCACTAAGTCGCGAACCTTTCACTCAGGTTGGCCCGTTTAATCCTAGCCTTGTCTAGCGTTTTATTTTGGTACCGTGTTTTAATCACTTCCCTCATGAAGTATATTTTTCCTAGCCCTTGTCTAGCGCCTTTAGTTTGTGTTTTTATTTTACTCTCAGTAGTTTGTTACATGGTGTGTTGTGTTTCCACCATCGCCATTGTTTTGTTTTGCTACCTTGTGCTTCCGCCAAATAAAGAGGAAGAACAATTGAAAACCCAAACTCGTCTCTGCATCCTTGGATCCACATCACCACATCCTAACAAAGAAAATGTAAATGCCTTACTTACCTATCAAGGAGGATATTAGCAAGTTTGGCCTCAGATGAAAAAGTCTTCTACACCTTCAATCGTCTCCATCTTTCAAAGGCATCCTGATACAAATCCTTATTTTGTTCCTGGCTTTGTCATGAATAAGTTGAGAATCGTAATGAGGCTTTAGATTTACTAAGGTCTTATATGTTTAGTAACTTTACCAGTGGCAGTAGCTAGATGAAGGATGGCGGTGCGTAACTGGCAAC